>NW_027253567.1:0-14450 GCF_044704955.1 Pristiophorus japonicus | reverse complement strand
GGAGAGTGTCCCGGGGGGAGGGGAGGGGAGAGTGTCCCGAGGTGTGGCGTGAGAGTCCCGGGGAGAGGGGAGAGTGTCCCGGGGGGAGGGGAAAGTGTCACGGGGGGAGCGGAGAGTGTCACGGGGGGAGGGGAGAGTGTCTCGGTGGGAGGGAAAAGTGTCTCGGAGGAGGGGAGACTGTCTCGGGTGGAGGGGAGGGAAGAGTGTCCCGAGGGGAGGGGAGAGTGTCCCGGGGGGAGGGGAGGGGAGAGTGTCCCGAGGGGAGTGGAGAGTTTCCCAGGGGGAGGGGAGGGGAGAGTGTCCCGAGGTGTGGCCTGAGTGTCCCGGGGAGAGGGGAGAGTGTCCCAGGGGGAGGGGAGAGTGTCACGGGGGGAGGGGAGAGTGTCCCGGAGGAGGGGAGACTGTCTCGGGTGGAGGGGAGAGTGTCCCGAGGGGAGGGGAGTGTGTCTCGGGGGGGAGGGGAGAGTGTCCCGAGGAGAGGGGAGGGGAGAGTGAGAGGGGAGAGTGTCCCGGGGAGAGGGGCGAGTGTCCCGGGGGGAGTGGAGGGGAGAGTGTCCCGAGGTGTGGCGTGAGTGTCCCGGGGAGAGGGGAGAGTGTCCCGGGGGAGGAGAGAATGTCTCGGGGGATTGGAGAGTGTCTCCGCGGGTAGGGGAACGTGTCCCGAGGAGAGGGGAGGGGAGAGTGTCCCGAGGGGAGGGGAGAGTGTCCCGGGGGGAGGGGAGGGGAGAGTGTCCCAAGGGGAGTGGAGAGTTTCCCAGGGGGAGGGGAGGGGAGAGTGTCCCGGGAGGAGGGGAGACTGTCCCGGGGGGAGGGGAGAGTGTCTCCGCGGGTAGGGGAGTGTGTCCCGAGGAGAGGGGAGGGGAGAGTGTCCCGAGGGGAGGGGAGAGTGTCCCGAGGGGAGGGGAGAGTTTCCCAGGGGGAGGGGAGGGGAGAGTGTCCCGAGGGGAGTGGAGAGTTTCCCAGGGGGAGGGGAGGGGAGAGTGTCCCGAGGTGTGGCGTGAGTGTCCCGGGGAGAGGGGAGAGTGTCCCGGGGGGAGGGGAGAGTGTCACGGGAGGAGGGGAGAGTGTCCCGGGAGGAGGGGAGACTGTCTCGGGTGGAGGGGAGAGTGTCCCGAGGGGTGGGGAGTGTGTCTCGGGGGGGAGGGGAGAGTGTCCCGAGGAGAGGGGAGGGGAGAGTGTCCCAGGGGGAGGGGAGAGTGTCCCGGGGAGAGGGGCGAGTGTCCCGGGGCGAGAGGGGAGAGTGTCCCGAGGTGTGGCGTGAGTGTCCCGGGGAGAGGGGAGAGTGTCACGGGGGGAGGGGATAGTGTCACGGGGGGAGGGAGAGTGTCTCGGGGGAGGGGAGAGTGTCTCAGGGGGAGGAGAGAATGTCTCGGTGGGAGTGGAGAGTGTCTTGGGGGGAGGGGAGAGTGTCTCGGTGGGAGGGAAGAGTGTCTTGGGGGGAGGGGAGAGTGTCTCGGGGGGAGGGGAGAGTGTCTCCGGGGAGTGGAGAGTGTCACGGGGGGAGGGAGAGTGCACGGGGGGAGGGAGAGTGTCTCGGGGGAGGGGGAGAGTGTCTCGGGGTAGGGGAGTGTGTCTCGGGGGGAGGGGAGAGTGTCCCGGGGGAGGGGAGAGTGTCTCCGCGGGTAGGGGAGTGTGTCCCGAGGAGAGGGGAGGGGAGAGTGTCCCGAGGGGAGGGGAGAGTGTCCCGGGGGGAGGGGAGGGGAGAGTGTCCCGAGGGGAGTGGAGAGTTTCCCAGGGGGAGGGGAGGGGAGAGTGTCCCGGGAGGAGGGGAGACTGTCCCGGGGGGAGGGGAGAGTGTCTCCGCGGGTAGGGGAGTGTGTCCCGAGGAGAGGGGAGGGGAGAGTGTCCCGGGGGGAGGGGAGGGGAGAGTGTCCCGAGGTGTGGCGTGAGTGTCCCGGGGAGAGGGGAGAATGACCCGGGGGGAGGGGAGAGTGTCACGGGGGGAGGGGAGAGTGTCTCGGTGGGAGGGAAGAGTGTCTCGGGGGGAGGAGAGAGTGTCCCGGGGGAGGGGAGAGTGTCTCCGCGGGTAGGGAAGTGTGTCCCGATGAGAGGGGAGGGGAGAGTGTCCCGAGGGGAGGGGAGAGTGTCCCGGGGGGAGGGGAGGAGAGAGTGTCCCGAGGGGAGTGGAGAGTTTCCCAGGGGGAGGGGAGGGGAGAGTGTCCCGGGAGGAGGGGAGACTGTCCCGGGGGGAGGGGAGAGTGTCTCCGCGGGTAGGGGAGTGTGTCCCGAGGAGAGGGGAGGGGAGAGTGTCCCGAGGGGAGGGGAGAGTGTCCCGGTGGGAGGGGAGGGGAGAGTGTCCCGAGGGGAGTGGAGAGTTTCCCAGGGGGAGGGGAGGGGAGAGTGTCCCGAGGTGTGGCGTGAGTGTCCCGGGGAGAGGGGAGAGTGTACCGGGGGGAGGGGAGAGTGTCACGGGGGGAGGGGAGAGTGTCCCGGGAGGACGGGAGACTGTCTCGGGTGGAGGGGAGAGTGTCCCGAGGGGAGGGGAGTGTGTCTCGGGGGGGAGGGGAGAGTGTCCCAAGGAGAGGGGAGGGGAGAGTGTCCCAGGGGGAGGGGAGAGTGTCCCGGGGAGAGGGGCGAGTGTCCCGGGGGGAGGGGAGGGGAGAGTGTCCCGAGGTGTGGCGTGAGTGTCCCGGGGAGAGGGGAGAGTGTCCCGGGGGGAGGGGAGAGTGTCACGGGGGAAGGGGAGAGTGTCACGGGGGGAGGGAGAGTGTCTCGGGGAAGGGGAGAGTGTCTCAGGGGGAGGAGAGAATGTCTCGGGGAAGGGGAGAGTGTCACGGGGGGAGGGAGTGTGTCTCGGGGGGAGGGGAGAGTGTCTCGGTGGGAGGGAAGAGTGTCTCGGGGGGAGGGGAGAGTGTCTCGGGGGGAGGGGAGAGTGTCTCGGGGGAGTGGAGAGTGTCACGGGGGGAGGGAGAGTGTCTCGGGGGAGGGGAGAGTGTCTCGGGGTAGGGGAGTGTGTCTCGGGGGATGGGAGAGTGTCACGGGGGAGGGGAGAGTGTCTCCGCGGGTAGGGGAGTGTGTCCTGAGGAGAGGGGAGGGGAGAGTGTCCCGAGGGGAGGGGAGAGTGTCCCGGGGGGAGGGGAGGGGAGAGTGTCCCGAGGGGAGTGGAGAGTTTCCCAGGGGGAGGGGAGGGGAGAGTGTCCCGGGAGGAGGGGAGACTGTCCCGGGGGGAGGGGAGAGTGTCTCCGCGGGTAGGGGAGTGTGTCCCGAGGAGAGGGGAGGGGAGAGTGTCCCGAGGGGAGGGGAGAGTGTCCCGAGGTGTGGCGTGAGTGTCCCGGGGAGAGGGGAGAGTGTCCCGGGGGGATGGGAGAGTGTCACGGGGGGAGGGGAGAGTGTCCCGGGAGGAGGGGAGACTGTCTCGGGTGGAGGGGAGAGTTTCCCGAGGGGAGGGGAGTGTGTCTCGGGGGGGAGGGGAGAGTGTCCCGAAAAGAGGGGAGGGGAGAGTGTCCCACAGGGAGGGGAGAGTGTCCCGGGGAGAGGGGCGAGTGTCCCGGGGGGAGGTGAGGGGAGAGTGTCCCGAGGTGTGGCGTGAGTGTCCCGGGGAGAGGGGAGAGTGTCCCGGGGGGAGGGGAGAGTGTCACGGGGGGAGGGAGAGTGTCTCGGGGGGAGGGGAGAGTGTCTTGGGGGGAGGGGAGAGTGTCTCGGTGGGAGGGAAGAGTGTCTCGGGGGGAGGGGAGAGTGTCTTGGGGGGAGGGGAGTGTTTCTCGGGGGGAGGGGAGAGTGTCTCGGTGGGAGGGGAGAGTGTCTCGGTGGGAGTGGAGAGTGTCTTGGGGGGAGGGGAGAGTGTCTCGGTGGGAGTGGAGAGTGTCTTGGGGGGAGGGAAGAGTGTCTCGGGGGGAGGGGAGAGTGTCTCGGTGGGAGGGAAGAGTGTCTCGGGGGGAGGGGAGAGTGTCTCGTGGGGAGGGGAGAGTGTCTCGGGGGAGTGGAGAGTGTCACGGGGGGAGGGAGAGTGTCTCGGGGTAGGGGAGTGTATCTCGGGGTAGGGGAGTGTGTCTCGGGGGGAGGGGAGAGTGTCCCGGGGGAGGGGAGAGTGTCTCCGCGGGTAGGGGAGTGTGTCCCGGGGGGAGGGGAGGGGAGAGTGTCCCGAGGTGTGGCGTGAGTGTCCCGGGGAGAGGGGAGAATGTCCCGGGGGGAGGGGAGAGTGTCACGGCGGGAGGGGAGAGTGTCTCGGTGGGAGGGAAGAGTGTCTCGGGGGGAGGAGAGAGTGTCCCGGGGGAGGGGAGAGTGTCTCCGCGGGTAGGGAAGTGTGTCCCGAGGAGAGGGAAGGGGAGAGTGTCCCGAGGGGAGGGGAGAGTGTCCCGGGGGGAGGGGAGGGGAGAGTGTCCCGAGGGGAGTGGAGAGTTTCCCAGGGGGAGGGGAGGGGAGAGTGTCCCGGGAGGAGGGGAGAGTGTCTCCGCGGGTAGGGGAGTGTGTCCCGAGGAGAGGGGAGGGGAGAGTGTCCCGAGGGGAGGGGAGAGTGTCCCGGGGGGAGGGGAGGGGAGAGTGTCCCGGGAGGAGGGGAGCCTGTCCCGGGGGGAGGGGAGAGTGTCTCGGTGGGAGGGAAGAGTGTCTCGGGGGGAGGGGAGAGTGTCTCGTGGGGAGGGGAGAGTGTCTCGGGGGAGTGGAGAGTGTCACGGGGGGAGGGAGAGTGTCTCGGGGGAAGGGAGAGTGTCTCTGGGTAGGGGAGTGTGTCTCGGGGGAGGGGAGAGTGTCCCGAGGGGAGTGGAGAGTTTCCCAGGGGGAGGGAAGGGGAGAGTGTCCCGGGGGGAGGGGAGAGTGTCCCGGGGGAGGGGAGAGTGTCTCCGCGGGTAGGGGAGTGTGTCCCGAGGAGAGGGGAGGGGAGAGTGTCCCGAGGGGAGGGGAGAGTGTCCCGGGGGGAGGGGAGGGGAGAGTGTCCCGAGGTGTGGCGTGAGTGTCCCGGGGAGAGGGGAGAATGTCCCGGGGGGAGGGGAGAGTGTCACGGGGGGAGGGGAGAGTGTCTCGGTGGGAGGGAAGAGTGTCTCGGGGGGAGGAGAGAGTGTCCCGGGGGAGGGGAGAGTGTCTCCGCGGGTAGGGAAGTGTGTCCCGAGGAGAGGGGAGGGGAGAGTGTCCCGAGGGGAGGGGAGAGTGTCCCGGGGGGAGGGGAGGGGAGAGTGTCCCGAGGGGAGTGGAGAGTTTCCCAGGGGGAGGGGAGGGGAGAGTGTCCCGGGAGGAGGGGAGACTGTCCCGGGGGGAGGGGAGAGTGTCTCCGCGGGTAGGGGAGTGTGTCCCGAGGAGAGGGGAGGGGAGAGTGTCCCGAGGGGAGGGGAGAGTGTCCCGGGGGGAGGGGAGGGGAGAGTGTCCCGAGGGGAGTGGAGAGTTTCCCAGGGGGAGGGGAGGGGAGAGTGTCCCGGGAGGAGGGGAGACTGTCCCGGGGGGAGGGGAGAGTGTCTCCGCGGGTAGGGGAGTGTGTCCCGAGGAGAGGGGAGGGGAGAGTGTCCCGAGGGGAGGGGAGAGTGTCCCGGGGGGAGGGGAGGGGAGAGTGTCCCGAGGTGTGGCGTGAGTGTCCCGGGGAGAGGGGAGAGTGTCCCGGGGGGAGGGGAGAGTGTCACGGGGGGAGGGGAGAGTGTCCCGGGGGGAGGGGAGGGGAGAGTGTCCCGAGGGGAGTGGAGAGTTTCCCAGGGGGAGGGGAGGGGAGAGTGTCCCGAGGTGTGGTGTGAGTGTCCCGGGGAGAGGGGAGAGTGTCCCGAGGTGTGGCGTGAGTGTCCCGGGGAGAGGGGAGAGTGTCCCGGGGGGAGGGGAGAGTGTCACGGGGGGAGGGGAGAGTGTCCCGGGAGGAGGGGAGACTGTCTCGGGTGGAGGGGAGAGTGTCCCGAGGGGAGGGGAGTGTGTCTCGGGGGGGAGGGGAGAGTGTCCCGAGGAGAGGGGAGGGGAGAGTGTCCCAGGGGGAGGGGAGAGTGTCCCGGGGAGAGGGGCGAGTGTCCCTGGGGGAGGGGAGGGGAGAGTGTCCCGAGGTGTGCGTGAGTGTCCCGGGGAGAGGGGAGAGTGTCCCGGGGGGAGGGGAGAGTGTCACGGGGGGAGGGGAGAGTGTCACGGGGGGAGGGAGAGTGTCTCGGGGGAGGGGAGAGTGTCTCAGGGGGAGGGAGAGTGTCTCGGGGGAGGGGAGAGTGTCTCAGGGGGAGGAGAGAATGTCTCGGGGGAGTGGAGAGTGTCTCGGTGGGAGTGGAGAGTGTCTTGGGGGGAGGGGAGAGTGTCTCGGTGGGAGGGAAGAGTGTCTCGGGGGGAGGGGAGAGTGTCTCGGGGGGAGGGGAGAGTGTCTCGGGGGAGTGGAGAGTGTATCGGGGGGAGGGGAGAGTGTCTCGGGGGAGGGAGAGTGTCCCGGGGGGAGGGGAGGGGAGAGTGTCCCGAGGGGAGGGGAGAGTGTCCCGGGGGGAGGGGAGGGGAGAGTGTCCCGAGGGGAGTGGAGAGTTTCCCAGGGGGAGCGGAGGGGAGAGTGTCTCGAGGTGTGGCGTGAGTGTCCCGGGGAGAGGGGAGAGTGTCCCGTGGGAGGGGACAGTATCACGGGGGGAGGGGAGAGTGTCCCGGGAGGAGGGGAGACTGTCTCGGGTGGAGGGGAGAGTGTCCCGAGGGGAGGGGAGTGTGTCTCGGGGGGGAGGGGAGAGTGTCCCGAGGAGAGGGGAGGGGAGAGTGTCCCAGGGGGAGGGGAGAGTGTCCCGGGGAGAGGGGCGAGTGTCCCGGGGGGAGGGGAGGGGAGAGTGTCCCGAGGTGTGGCGTGAGTGTCCCGGGGAGAGGGGAGAGTGTCCCGGGGGGAGGGGAGAGTGTCACGGGGGGAGGGAGAGTGTCTCGGGGGAGGGGAGAGTGTCTCAGGGGGAGGAGAGAATGTCTCGGGGGAGTGGAGAGTGTCTCGGTGGTAGTGGAGAGTGTCTTGGGGGGAGGGGAGAGTGTCTCGGTGGGAGGGAAGAGTGTCTCGGGGGGAGGGGAGAGTGTCTCGGTGGGAGGGGAGAGTGTCTCGGGGGGAGGGGAGAGTGTCCCGGGGGAGTGGAGAGTGTCACGGGGGGAGCGAGAGTGTCTCGGGGGAGGGGAGAGTGTCTCGGGGTAGGGGAGTGTGTCTCGGGGGGAGGGGAGAGTGTCCCGGGGGAGGGGAGAGTGTCTCCGCGGGTAGGGGAGTGTGTCCCGAGGAGAGGGGAGGGGAGAGTGTCCCGAGGGGAGGGGAGAGTGTCCCGGGGGGAGGGGAGGGGAGAGTGTCCCGAGGGGAGTGGAGAGTTTCCCAGGGGGAGGGAAGGGGAGAGTCTCCCGGGAGGAGGGGAGACTGTCCCGGGGGGAGGGGAGAGTGTCTCCGCGGGTAGGGGAGTGTGTCCCGAGGAGAGGGGAGGGGAGAGTGTCCCGAGGGGAGGGGAGAGTGTCCCGGGGGGAGGGGAGGGGAGAGTGTCCCGAGGTGTGGCGTGAGAGTCCCGGGGAGAGGGGAGAGTGTCCCGGGGGGAGGGGAGAGTGTCCCGGGGGGAGGGGAGGGGAGAGTGTCCCGAGGGGAGTGGAGAGTTTCCCAGGGGGAGGGGAGGGGAGAGTGTCCCGAGGGGAGTGGAGAGTTTCCCAGGGGGAGGGGAGGGGAGAGTGTCCCGAGGTGTGGCCTGAGTGTCCCGGGGAGAGGGGAGAGTGTCCCAGGGGGAGGGGAGAGTGTCACGGGGGGAGGGGAGAGTGTCCCGGAGGAGGGGAGACTGTCTCGGGTGGAGGGGAGAGTGTCCCGAGGGGAGGGGAGTGTGTCTCGGGGGGGAGGGGAGAGTGTCCCGAGGAGAGGGGAGGGGAGAGTGAGAGGGGAGAGTGTCCCGGGGAGAGGGGCGAGTGTCCCGGGGGGAGTGGAGGGGAGAGTGTCCCGAGGTGTGGCGTGAGTGTCCCGGGGAGAGGGGAGAGTGTCCCGGGGGAGGAGAGAATGTCTCGGGGGATTGGAGAGTGTCTCCGCGGGTAGGGGAACGTGTCCCGAGGAGAGGGGAGGGGAGAGTGTCCCGAGGGGAGGGGAGAGTGTCCCGGGGGGAGGGGAGGGGAGAGTGTGCCAAGGGGAGTGGAGAGTTTCCCAGGGGGAGGGGAGGGGAGAGTGTCCCGGGAGGAGGGGAGACTGTCCCGGGGGGAGGGGAGAGTGTCTCCGCGGGTAGGGGAGTGTGTCCCGAGGAGAGGGGAGGGGAGAGTGTCCCGAGGGGAGGGGAGAGTTTCCCAGGGGGAGGGGAGGGGAGAGTGTCCCGAGGGGAGTGGAGAGTTTCCCAGGGGGAGGGGAGGGGAGAGTGTCCCGAGGTGTGGCGTGAGTGTCCCGGGGAGAGGGGAGAGTGTCCCGGGGGGAGGGGAGAGTGTCACGGGAGGAGGGGAGAGTGTCCCGGGAGGAGGGGAGACTGTCTCGGGTGGAGGGGAGAGTGTCCCGAGGGGTGGGGAGTGTGTCTCGGGGGGGAGGGGAGAGTGTCCCGAGGAGAGGGGAGGGGAGAGTGTCCCAGGGGGAGGGGAGAGTGTCCCGGGGAGAGGGGCGAGTGTCCCGGGGGGAGAGGGGAGAGTGTCCCGAGGTGTGGCGTGAGTGTCCCGGGGAGAGGGGAGAGTGTCACGGGGGGAGGGGATAGTGTCACGGGGGGAGGGAGAGTGTCTCGGGGGAGGGGAGAGTGTCTCTGGGGGAGGAGAGAATGTCTCGGGGGAGTGGAGAGTGTCTCGGTGGGAGTGGAGAGTGTCTTGGGGGGAGGGGAGAGTGTCTCGGTGGGAGGGAAGAGTGTCTCGGGGGGAGGGGAGAGTGTCTCGGGGGGAGGGGAGAGTGTCTCCGGGGAGTGGAGAGTGTCACGGGGGGAGGGAGAGTGTCTCGGGGGAGGGGAGAGTGTCTCGGGGTAGGGGAGTGTGTCTCGGGGGGAGGGGAGAGTGTCCCGGGGGAGGGGAGAGTGTCTCCGCGGGTAGGGGAGTGTGTCCCGAGGAGAGGGGAGGGGAGAGTGTCCCGAGGGGAGGGGAGAGTGTCCCGGGGGGAGGGGAGGGGAGAGTGTCCCGAGGGGAGTGGAGAGTTTCCCAGGGGGAGGGGAGGGGAGAGTGTCCCGGGAGTAGGGGAGACTGTCCCGGGGGGAGGGGAGAGTGTCTCCGCGGGTAGGGGAGTGTGTCCCGAGGAGAGGGGAGGGGAGAGTGTCCCGGGGGGAGGGGAGGGGAGAGTGTCCCGAGGTGTGGCGTGAGTGTCCCGGGGAGAGGGGAGAATGACCCGGGGGGAGGAGAGAGTGTCACGGGGGGAGGGGAGAGTGTCTCGGTGGGAGGGAAGAGTGTCTCGGGGGGAGGAGAGAGTGTCCCGGGGGAGGGGAGAGTGTCTCCGCGGGTAGGGAAGTGTGTCCCGATGAGAGGGGAGGGGAGAGTGTCCCGAGGGGAGGGGAGAGTGTCCCGGGGGGAGGGGAGGGGAGAGTGTCCCGAGGGGAGTGGAGAGTTTCCCAGGGGGAGGGGAGGGGAGAGTGTCCCGGGAGGAGGGGAGACTGTCCCGGGGGGAGGGGAGAGTGTCTCCGCGGGTAGGGGAGTGTGTCCCGAGGAGAGGGGAGGGGAGAGTGTCCCGAGGGGAGGGGAGAGTGTCCCGGTGGGAGGGGAGGGGAGAGTGTCCCGAGGGGAGTGGAGAGTTTCCCAGGGGGAGGGGAGGGGAGAGTGTCCCGAGGTGTGGCGTGAGTGTCCCGGGGAGAGGGGAGAGTGTACCGGGGGGAGGGGAGAGTGTCACGGGGGGAGGGGAGAGTGTCCCGGGAGGACGGGAGACTGTCTCGGGTGGAGGGGAGAGTGTCCCGAGGGGAGGGGAGTGTGTCTCGGGGGGGAGGGGAGAGTGTCCCAAGGAGAGGGGAGGGGAGAGTGTCCCAGGGGGAGGGGAGAGTGTCCCGGGGAGAGGGGCGAGTGTCCCGGGGGGAGGGGAGGGGAGAGTGTCCCGAGGTGTGGCGTGAGTGTCCCGGGGAGAGGGGAGAGTGTCCCGGGGGGAGGGGAGAGTGTCACGGGGGAAGGGGAGAGTGTCACGGGGGGAGGGAGAGTGTCTCGGGGAAGGGGAGAGTGTCTCAGGGGGAGGAGAGAATGTCTCGGGGGAGTGGAGAGTGTCTTGGGGGGAGGGGAGAGTGTCTCGGTGGGAGGGAAGAGTGTCTCGGGGGGAGGGGAGAGTGTCTCGGGGGGAGGGGAGAGTGTCTCGGGGGAGTGGAGAGTGTCACGGGGGGAGGGAGAGTGTCTCGGGGGAGGGGAGAGTGTCTCGGGGTAGGGGAGTGTGTCTCGGGGGATGGGAGAGTGTCACGGGGGAGGGGAGAGTGTCTCCGCGGGTAGGGGAGTGTGTCCTGAGGAGAGGGGAGGGGAGAGTGTCCCGAGGGGAGGGGAGAGTGTCCCGGGGGGAGGGGAGGGGAGAGTGTCCCGAGGGGAGTGGAGAGTTTCCCAGGGGGAGGGGAGGGGAGAGTGTCCCGGGAGGAGGGGAGACTGTCCCGGGGGGAGGGGAGAGTGTCTCCGCGGGTAGGGGAGTGTGTCCCGAGGAGAGGGGAGGGGAGAGTGTCCCGAGGGGAGGGGAGAGTGTCCCGAGGTGTGGCGTGAGTGTCCCGGGGAGAGGGGAGAGTGTCCCGGGGGGAGGGGAGAGTGTCACGGGGGGAGGGGAGAGTGTCTCAGTGGGAGGGAAGAGTGTCTCGGGGTGAGGAGAGAGTGTCCCGGGGGAGGGGAGAGTGTCTCCGCGGGTAGGGGAGTGTGTCCCGAGGAGAGGGGAGGGGAGAGTGTCCCGGGGGGAGGGGAGGGGAGAGTGTCCCGAGGTGTGGCGTGAGTGTCCCGGGGAGAGGGGAGAATGACCCGGGGGGAGGGGAGAGTGTCACGGGTGGAGGGGAGAGTGTCTCGGTGGGAGGGAAGAGTGTCTCGGGGGGAGGAGAGAGTGTCCCGGGGGAGGGGAGAGTGTCTCCGCGGGTAGGGAAGTGTGTCCCGAGGAGAGGGGAGGGGAGAGTGTCCCGAGGGAGTGGAGAGTTTCCCAGGGGGAGGGGAGGGGAGAGTGTCCCGAGGTGTGGCGTGAGTGTCCCGGGGAGAGGGGAGAGTGTCCCGGGGGGATGGGAGAGTGTCACGGGGGGAGGGGAGAGTGTCCCGGGAGGAGGGGAGACTGTCTCGGGTGGAGGGGAGAGTTTCCCGAGGGGAGGGGAGTGTGTCTCGGGGGGGAGGGGAGAGTGTCCCGAGGAGAGGGGAGGGGAGAGTGTCCCACGGGGAGGGGAGAGTGTCCCGGGGAGAGGGGCGAGTGTCCCGGGGGGAGGTGAGGGGAGAGTGTCCCGAGGTGTGGCGTGAGTGTCCCGGGGAGAGGGGAGAGTGTCCCGAGGGGAGGGGAGAGTGTCACGGGGGGAGGGAGAGTGTCTCGGGGGGAGGGGAGAGTGTCTTGGGGGGAGGGGAGAGTGTCTCGGTGGGAGGGAAGAGTGTCTCGGGGGGAGGGGAGAGTGTCTTGGGGGGAGGGGAGTGTTTCTCGGGGGGAGGGGAGAGTGTCTCGGTGGGAGGGGAGAGTGTCTCGGTGGGAGTGGAGAGTGTCTTGGGGGGAGGGGAGAGTGTCTCGGTGGGAGTGGAGAGTGTCTTGGGGGGAGGGAAGAGTGTCTCGGGGGGAGGGGAGAGTGTCTCGGTGGGAGGGAAGAGTGTCTCGGGGGGAGGGGAGAGTGTCTCGTGGGGAGGGGAGAGTGTCTCGGGGGGAGGGGAGAGTGTCTCGGGGGGAGGGAGAGTGTCTCGGGGTAGGGGAGTGTGTCTCGGGGTAGGGGAGTGTGTCTCGGGGGGAGGGGAGAGTGTCCCGGGGGAGGGGAGAGTGTCTCCGCGGGTAGGGAAGTGTGTCCCGAGGAGAGGGAAGGGGAGAGTGTCCCGAGGGGAGGGGAGAGTGTCCCGGGGGGAGGGGAGGGGAGAGTGTCCCGAGGGGAGTGGAGAGTTTCCCAGGGGGAGGGGAGGGGAGAGTGTCCCGGGAGGAGGGGAGAGTGTCTCCGCGGGTAGGGGAGTGTGTCCCGAGGAGAGGGGAGGGGAGAGTGTCCCGAGGGGAGGGTAGAGTGTCCCGGGGGGAGGGGAGGGGAGAGTGTCCCGGGAGGAGGGGAGCCTGTCCCGGGGGGAGGGGAGAGTGTCTCGGTGGGAGGGAAGAGTGTCTCGGGGGGAGGGGAGAGTGTCTCGTGGGGAGGGGAGAGTGTCTCGGGGGAGTGGAGAGTGTCACGGGGGGAGGGAGAGTGTCTCGGGGGAAGGGAGAGTGTCTCTGGGTAGGGGAGTGTGTCTCGGGGGAGGGGAGAGTGTCCCGAGGGGAGTGGAGAGTTTCCCAGGGGGAGGGAAGGGGAGAGTGTCCCGGGGGGAGGGGAGAGTGTCCCGGGGGAGGGGAGAGTGTCTCCGCGGGTAGGGGAGTGTGTCCCGAGGAGAGGGGAGGGGAGAGTGTCCCGAGGGGAGGGGAGAGTGTCCCGGGGGGAGGGGAGGGGAGAGTGTCCCGAGGTGTGGCGTGAGTGTCCCGGGGAGAGGGGAGAATGTCCCGGGGGGAGGGGAGAGTGTCACGGGGGGAGGGGAGAGTGTCTCGGTGGGAGGGAAGAGTGTCTCGGGGGGAGGAGAGAGTGTCCCGGGGGAGGGGAGAGTGTCTCCGCGGGTAGGGAAGTGTGTCCCGAGGAGAGGGGAGGGGAGAGTGTCCCGAGGGGAGGGGAGAGTGTCCCGGGGGGAGGGGAGGGGAGAGTGTCCCGAGGGGAGTGGAGAGTTTCCCAGGGGGAGGGGAGGGGAGAGTGTCCCGGGAGGAGGGGAGACTGTCCCGGGGGGAGGGGAGAGTGTCTCCGCGGGTAGGGGAGTGTGTCCCGAGGAGAGGGGAGGGGAGAGTGTCCCGAGGGGAGGGGAGAGTGTCCCGGGGGGAGGGGAGGGGAGAGTGTCCCGAGGGGAGTGGAGAGTTTCCCAGGGGGAGGGGAGGGGAGAGTGTCCCGGGAGGAGGGGAGACTGTCCCGGGGGGAGGGGAGAGTGTCTCCGCGGGTAGGGGAGTGTGTCCCGAGGAGAGGGGAGGGGAGAGTGTCCCGAGGGGAGGGGAGAGTGTCCCGGGGGGAGGGGAGGGGAGAGTGTCCCGAGGTGTGGCGTGAGTGTCCCGGGGAGAGGGGAGAGTGTCCCGGGGGGAGGGGAGAGTGTCACGGGGGGAGGGGAGAGTGTCCCGGGGGGAGGGGAGGGGAGAGTGTCCCGAGGGGAGTGGAGAGTTTCCCAGGGGGAGGGGAGGGGAGAGTGTCCCGAGGTGTGGTGTGAGTGTCCCGGGGAGAGGGGAGAGTGTCCCGAGGTGTGGCGTGAGTGTCCCGGGGAGAGGGGAGAGTGTCCCGGGGGGAGGGGAGAGTGTCACGGGGGGAGGGGAGAGTGTCCCGGGAGGAGGGGAGACTGTCTCGGGTGGAGGGGAGAGTGTCCCGAGGGGAGGGGAGTGTGTCTCGGGGGGGAGGGGAGAGTGTCCCGAGGAGAGGGGAGGGGAGAGTGTCCCAGGGGGAGGGGAGAGTGTCCCGGGGAGAGGGGCGAGTGTCCCTGGGGGAGGGGAGGGGAGAGTGTCCCGAGGTGTGCGTGAGTGTCCCGGGGAGAGGGGAGAGTGTCCCGGGGGGAGGGGAGAGTGTCACGGGGGGAGGGGAGAGTGTCACGGGGGGAGGGAGAGTGTCTCGGGGGAGGGGAGAGTGTCTCAGGGGGAGGAGAGAATGTCTCGGGGGAGTGGAGAGTGTCTCGGTGGGAGTGGAGAGTGTCTTGGGGGGAGGGGAGAGTGTCTCGGTGGGAGGGAAGAGTGTCTCGGGGGGAGGGGAGAGTGTCTCGGGGGGAGGGGAGAGTGTCTCGGGGGAGTGGAGAGTGTATCGGGGGGAGGGGAGAGTGTCTCGGGGGAGGGAGAGTGTCCCGGGGGGAGGGGAGGGGAGAGTGTCCCGAGGGGAGGGGAGAGTGTCCCGGGGGGAGGGGAGGGGAGAGTGTCCCGAGGGGAGTGGAGAGTTTCCCAGGGGGAGGGGAGGGGAGAGTGTCCCGAGGTGTGGCGTGAGTGTCCCGGGGAGAGGGGAGAGTGTCCCGTGGGAGGGGACAGTATCACGGGGGGAGGGGAGAGTGTCCCGGGAGGAGGGGAGACTGTCTCGGGTGGAGGGGAGAGTGTCCCGAGGGGAGGGGAGTGTGTCTCGGGGGGGAGGGGAGAGTGTCCCGAGGAGAGGGGAGGGGAGAGTGTCCCAGGGGGAGGGGAGAGTGTCCCGGGGAGAGGGGCGAGTGTCCCGGGGGGAGGGGAGGGGAGAGTGTCCCGAGGTGTGGCGTGAGTGTCCCGGGGAGAGGGGAGAGTGTCCCGGGGGGAGGGGAGAGTGTCACGGGGGGAGGGAGAGTGTCTCGGGGGAGGGGAGAGTGTCTCAGGGGGAGGAGAGAATGTCTCGGGGGAGTGGAGAGTGTCTCGGTGGTAGTGGAGAGTGTCTTGGGGGGAGGGGAGAGTGTCTCGGTGGGAGGGAAGAGTGTCTCGGGGGGAGGGGAGAGTGTCTCGGTGGGAGGGGAGAGTGTCTCGGGGGGAGGGGAGAGTGTCTCGGGGGAGTGGAGAGTGTCACGGGGGGAGCGAGAGTGTCTCGGGGGAGGGGAGA
>NW_027253565.1:0-14457 GCF_044704955.1 Pristiophorus japonicus | reverse complement strand
GGGGGAGACGGGGGGAGACGCGGAGGGGGAGACGGGGCGCGGGAGGGGGCGCGGGATGGGGAGGGGGAGATGGGGCGCGGGAGGGGGAGGGGAGACGGGCCGCGGGAGGCGGAGGGGGAGCAGGAGGGGGTGACGGAGACGGGGCGCGGGAGGGGGAGACGGGGCGCGGGAGGGGGCGCGGAAGGGGGAGACGGGGCGCGGGAGGGGTCGCGGGAGGGGGAGACGGGGCGCGGGGGAGGGGGATGGGGAGACGGGGGAGGGGGAGGAGGAGGGGGAGACGGGGGAGGGGGAGTGGGAGACGGGGGAGGGGGAGGGGGAGACGGAGACGGGGCGCGGGAGGGGGGAGACGGGGGAGACGGAAGACGGGGGGGGGGGAGGGGGAGACGTGGAGGGGGAGAAGCGGAGGGGGAGACGGGGCGCGGGAGGGGGAGGGGCGACGGGGTGCGGGGGAGACGGATGGGGAGACGGGGAGGGGGAGGAGGAGGGGGAGACGGGGCGCAGGAGGGGGAGGGGGAGTGGGAGGGGGAGACGGAGACGGGGCGCGGGAGGGGGCGCGGGAGGGGGAGACGGGGCGCGGGAGGGGGTGACGGAGCGGGGGAGGCGGAGACGGGGCGCGGGAGGGGGAGGGGGAGACGGGGCGTGGGAGGGGGCGCGGGAGGGGGCGCGGGAGGGGGAGGGGGAGATGGGGCGCGGGAGGCGGAGGGGGAGACGGGGCGCGGGAGGGGGAGGGGGAGCAGGAGGGTGTGACGGAGACGGGGCGCGGGAGGGGGAGACGGGGCGCGGGAGGGGGCGCGGAAGGGGGAGACGGGGCGCGGGAAGGGTCGCGGGAGGGGGAGACGGGGCGCGGGGGAGGGGGATGGGGAGACGGGGGAGGGGGAGGAGGAGGGGAGACGGGGGAGGGGGAGTGGGAGACGGGGGAGGGGGAGGGGGAGACGGAGACGGGGCGCGGGAGGGGGGAGACGGGGGAGGGGAGACGGGGGAGACAGAAGACGGGGGGGGAGGGGGAGACGCGGAGGGGGAGAAGCGGAGGGGGAGACGGGGCGCGGGAGGGGGAGGGGCGACGGGGCGCGGGGGAGACGGATGGGGAGACGGGGGAGGGGGAGGAGGAGGGGGAGACGGGGCGCAGGAGGGGGAGGGGGAGCGGGAGGGGGAGACGGAGACGGGGCGCGGGAGGGGGCGCGGGAGGGGGAGACGGGGCGCGGGAGGGGGAGGCGGAGGTGGGGGAGGGGTGAGACGGGGGAGGGGGAGGTGTGAGACGGGGTAGGGGTGAGACGGGGGGGAGGGGTGAGACGGGGAGAGAGGAGACGGGGGAGGGGGGAGAAGGGGGAGGGGGAGACGGGGGAGGGGGAGACGGGGGAGGGGGAGCTGGGGAGGGGGAGACGGAGCGGGGTAGACGGGGCGCGGGAGGCGGAGGGGAAGACGGGGCGCGGGAGGCGAAGGGGGAGACGGGGCGCGGGAGGCGGAGGGGAGACGGGGCGCGGGAGGCGGAGGGGAGACGGGGCGCGGGAGGGGGAGGGGGAGTGGGAGGGGGAGACGGGGCGCGGGAGGGGGAGGCGGAGGTGGGGGAGGGGTGAGACGGGGGAGGGGGAGCGGTGAGACGGGGGAGGGGGAGGGGTGAGACGGGGGAGGGGTGAGACGGGGGAGGGGTGAGACGGGGAGAGAGGAGACGGGGAGAGAGGAGACGGGGGAGGGGGGAGAAGGGGGAGGGGGAGAAGGGGGAGGGGGAGACGGGGGAGGGGGAGACGGGGGAGGGGGAGGGGGAGACGGAGCTGGGGAGGGGGAGACGGAGCGGGGGAGACGGGGCGCGGGAGGCGAAGGGGGAGACGGGGCGCGGGAGGCGGAGGGGGAGACGGGGCGCGGGAGGCGGAGGGGAGACGGGGCGCGGGGGGGGAGGGGGAGCGGGAGGGGGAGACGGGGCGCAGGAGGGGGCGCGGGAGGTGGAGACGGGGCGTGGGAGGGGTCGCGGGAGGGGGAGACTGGGCGCGGGAGGGGGAGGCGGGGGAGGGGAGCGGGGAGACGGGGAGGGCGAGGGGGGAGACAGGAGACGGGGGGAGGGGTGAGACGGGGCGCGGGAGGGGAGACGGGGAGGGGGAGGGGGGAGACGGGGGAGGGGGAGGGGGGAGACGGGGAGAGGGAGACGGGGGAGGGGGAGGAGGAGACAGGGGAGGGTGAGGTGGAGGGGGAGGGGAGACGGGGCGCGGGAGGGGGAGGAGGAGATGGGGCGCGGGAGGGGGAGGGGGAGAAGGGGACGGAGCGCGGGAGGGGGAGACGGGGACGGAGCGCGGGACGGGGAGACGGGGCGCGGGACGGGGAGGAGGAGACGGGGCGCGGGAGGGGGAGGAGGAGACGGGGCGCGGGAGGGGGAGGAGGAGACGGGGAGGGGGAGACAGGGGAGGGCGAGGGGGGAGACGGGACGAGGGGGAGGGGGAGACGGGGCGAGGGGGAGGGGGAGACGGGGCAAGGGAGGGGGAGACGGAGCGGGGGAGGTGGAGACGGAGCGGGGGAGGGGGAGGGGGAGACGCGGAGGGGGAGACGCGGAGGGGGAGACGGGGCGCGGGAGGGGGAGGGGCGACGGGGCGCGGGGGAGACGGGGGAGGGGATGGGGAGACGGGGGGGGGGGGGGGAGGGGGAGCAGGAGGGGGTGACGGAGACGGGGCGCGGGAGGGGGAGACGGGGCGCGGGAGGGGGCGCGGAAGGGGGAGACGGGGCGCGGGAGGGGTCGCGGGAGGGGGAGACGGGGCGCGGGGGAGGGGGATGGGGAGACGGGGGAGGGGGAGGAGGACGGGGAGACGGGGGAGGGGGAGTGGGAGACGGGGGAGGGGGAGGGGGAGACGGAGACGGGGCGCGGCAGGGGGGAGACGGGGGAGGGGGAGACGGGGGAGACGGAAGAAGGGGGGGAGGGGGAGACGCGGAGGGGGAGAAGCGGAGGGGGAGACGGGGCGCGGGAGGGGGAGGGGCGACGGGGCGCGGGGGAGACGGATGGGGAGACGGGGGAGGGTGAGGAGGAGGGGGAGACGGGGCGCAGGAGGGGGAGGGGGAGCGGGAGGGGGAGACGGAGACGGGGCGCGGGAGGGGGCGCGGGAGGGGGAGACGGGGCGCGGGAGGGGGAGGCGGAGGTGGGCGAGGGGTGAGACTGGGGAGGGGGAGGGGTGAGACGGGGGAGGGGTGAGACGGGGGGGAGGGGTGAGACGGGGGAGGGGTGAGACGGGGAGAGAGGAGACGGGGGAGGGGGGAGAAGGGGGAGGGGGAGGGGGAGACGGGGGAGGGGGAGACGAGGGAGGGGGAGGGGGAGGGGGAGCTGGGGAGGGGGAGACGGAGCGGGGTAGACGGGGCGCGGGAGGCGGAGGGGGAGACGGGGCGCGGGAGGCGAAGGGGGAGACGGGGCGCGGGAGGCGGAGGGGGAGACGGGGCGCGGGAGGCGGAGGGGAGACGGGGCGCGGGAGGGGGAGGGGGAGCGGGAGGGGGAGACGGGGCGCGGGAGGGGGAGGCGGAGGTGGGGGAGGGGTGAGACGGGGGAGGGGGAGCGGTGAGACGGGGGAGGGGGAGGGGTGAGACGGGGGGAGGGGTGAGACGGGGGAGGGGTGAGACGGGGAGAGAGGAGACGGGGAGAGAGGAGACGGGGAGAGAGGAGACGGGGAGAGAGGAGAAGGGGGAGGGGGAGACGGGGGAGGGGGAGACGGGGGAGGGGGAGACGGGGGAGGGGGAGGGGGAGACGGAGCTGGGGAGGGGGAGACGGAGCGGGGGAGACGGGGCGCGGGAGGCGAAGGGGGAGACGGGGCGCGGGAGGCGGAGGGGGAGACGGGGCGCGGGAGGCGGAGGGGAGACGGGGCGCGGGAGGGGGAGCGGGAGGGGGAGACGGGGCGCGGGAGGGGGCGCGGGAGGTGGAGACGGGGCGCGGGAGGGGTCGCGGGAGGGGGAGACTGGGCGCGGGAGGGGGAGGCGGGGGAGGGGGAGCGGGGAGACGGGGAGGGCGAGGGGGGAGACAGGAGACGGGGGGGAGGGGTGAGACGGGGCGCGGGAGGGGGAGACGGGGAGGGGGAGGGGGAGACGGAGGGAGGAGACGGGGAGAGGGAGATGGGGGAGGGGGAGGAGGAGACGGGGGAGGGTGAGGTGGAGGGGGAGGGGAGACGGGGCGCGGGAGCGGGAGGAGGAGATGGGGCGCGGGAGGGGGAGGTGGAGAAGGGGACGGAGCGCGGGAGGGGGAGACGGGGACGGAGCGCGGGACGGGGAGACGGGGCGCGGGACGGGGAGGAGGAGACGGGGCGCGGGAGGGGGAGGAGGAGACGGGGCGCGGGAGGGGGAGGAGGAGACGGGGAGGGGGAGACGGGGGAGGGCGAGGGGGGAGACGGGGCGAGGGGGAGGGGGGGAGGGGAGACGGGGCGAGGGGGAGGGGGAGACGGGGCAAGGGAGGGGAGACGGAGCGGGGGAGGGGGAGACGGAGCGGGGGAGGGGGAGGGGGAGACGCGGAGGGGGAGACGCGGAGGGGGAGACGCGGAGGGGGAGACGGGGCGCGGGAGGGGGAGGGGCGACGGGGCGCGGGGGAGGGGATGGGGAGACGGGGAGGGGGAGGAGGAGGGGGAGACGGGGGAGGGGGAGTGGGAGACGGGGGAGGGGGAGGGGTAGACGGAGACGGAGACGGGGCGCGGGAGGGGGGAGACGGGGGAGGGGGGAGACGGGGGAGACGGAAGACGAGGGGGGGAGGGGGAGACGCGGAGGGGGAGACGCGGAGGGGGAGACGGGGCGCGGGAGGGGGAGGGGCGACGGGGCACGGGGAGACGGATGGGGAGACGGGGGAGGGGGAGGAGGAGGGGGAGACGGGGCGCAGGAGGGGGAGGGGGAGCGGGAGGGGGAGACGGAGACGGGGCGCGTGAGGGGCCGCGGGAGGGGGAGACGGGGCGCGGGAGGGGGAGGCGGAGGTGGGGGAGGGGTGAGACGGGGGAGGGGGGGTGAGACGGGGGAGGGGTGAGACGGGGGGAGGGGTGAGACGGGGGAGGGGTGAGACGGGGAGAGAGGAGACGGGGAGAGAGGAGACGGGGGAGGGGGGAGAAGGGGGAGGGGGAGACGGGGGAGGGGGAGACGGGGGAGGGGGAGACGGGGGAGGGGGAGACGGAGCTGGGGAGGGGAGACGGAGCGGGGGAGACGGGGCGCTGGAGGGGGAGACGGGGCGGGGGAGACGGGGCGGGGGGAGGGGGAGACGGAGCGGGAGAGGGGGAGGGGGAGGGGGAGACGGAGACGGAGACGGAGCGCGGGAGGGGGAGGGGGAGGGGGAGGGGAGGGGAGACGGAGACGGGTCGCGGGAGGGGGCGCGGGAGGGGAGACGGGGCGCGGGAGGGGAGGCGGAGGTGGGGGAGGGGTGAGACGGGGGAGGGGGAGGGGTGAGACGGGGTAGGGGTGAGACGGGGGGAGGGGTGAGACGGGGAGAGAGGAGACGGGGGAGGGGGGAGAAGGGGGAGGGGGAGACGGGGGAGGGGGAGACGGGGAGGGGGAGCTGGGGAGGGGGAGACGGAGCGGGGTAGACGGGGCGCGGGAGGCGGAGGGGAAGACGGGGCGCGGGAGGCGAAGGGGGAGACGGGGTGCGGGAGGCGGAGGGGGAGACGGGGCGCGGGAGGCGGAGGGGAGACGGGGCGCGGGAGGGGGAGGGGGAGCGGGAGGGGGAGACGGGGCGCGGGAGGGGAGGCGGAGGTGGGGGAGGGGTGAGACGGGGGAGGGGGAGCGGTGAGACGGGGGAGGGGGAGGGGTGAGACGGGTGGAGGGGTGAGACGGGGGAGGGGTGAGACGGGGAGAGAGGAGACGGGGAGAGAGGAGACGGGGGAGGGGGGAGAAGGGGGAGGGGGAGACGGGTGAGGGGGAGACGGGGGAGGGGGAGGGGAGACGGAGCTGGGGAGGGGGAGACGGAGCGGGGGAGACGGGGCGCGGGAGGCGAAGGGGGAGACGGGGCGCGGGAGGCGGAGGGGGAGACGGGGCGCGGGAGGCGGAGGGGAGACGGGGCGCGGGAGGGGGAGGGGAGCAGGAGGGGGAGACGGGGCGCAGGAGGGGGCGCGGGAGGTGGAGACGGGGCGTGGGAGGGGTCGCGGGAGGGGGAGACTGGGCGCGGGAGGGGGGAGGCGGGGGAGGGGGAGCGGGGAGACGGGGAGGGCGAGGGGGGAGACAGGAGACGGGGGGAGGGGTGAGACGGGGCGCGGGAGGGGGAGACGGGGAGGGGGAGGGGGGAGACGGGGGAGGGGGAGGGGGGAGACGGGGAGAGGGGGAGGGGGAGACGGGGCGAGGGGGAGGGGGAGACGGGGCGCGGGAGGGGGAGGAGGAGACGGGGCGCGGGAGGGGGAGGAGGAGACGGGGCGCGGGAGTGGGAGGGGGAGACTGGGCGCGGGAGGGGGAGGGTGAGACGGGGCGCGGGAGGGGGAGGGGGAGAAGGGGACGGAGCGCGGGAGGGGGAGACGGGGACGGAGCGCGGGACGGGGAGACGGGGCGCGGGACGGGGAGGAGGAGACGGGGCGCGGGAGGGGGAGGAGGAGACGGGGCGCGGGAGGGGGAGGAGGAGACGGGGAGGGGGAGACGGGGGAGGGCGAGGGGGGAGACGGGGCGAGGGGGAGGGGGAGACGGGGCGAAGGGGAGGGGGAGACGGGGCGCGGGAGGGGGAGGAGGAGACGGGGCGCGGGAGGGGGAGGAGGAGACGGGGCGCGGGAGTGGGAGGGGGAGACTGGGCGCGGGAGGGGGAGGGTGAGACGGGGGGCGCGGGAGGGGGAGGGGGAGACGGGGCGCGGGAGGGGGAGGGGGAGACGGGGCGCGGGAGAGGGGAGGGGAGACGGGGCGCGGAGGGGGAGGGGAGACGGGGCGCGGGAGGGGGAGGGGGAGACGGGGCGCGGGAGGGGGAGGGGGAGACGGGGCGCGGGAGGGTGAATGGGAGACGGTGTGCGGGAGGGTGAGGGGAGACGGGGCACGGGAGGGGTAGACGGGGCGCGGGATGGGGAGGGGGAGACGGGGCGCGGGAGAGGGAGGGAGACGGGGCGCGGGAGGGGGAGGGGGAGACGGGGCGCGGGAGGGGGAGGGTGAGACGGGGCGCGGGCGGGGGTGACGTAGCGGGGGAGGCGGAGACGGGGTGCGGGAGGGGGAGGGGGAGACGGGGCGTGGGAGGGGGCGCGGGAGGGGGAGGGGGAGATGGGGCGCGGGAGGGGGAGGGGAGACGGGCCGCGGGAGGCGGAGGGGGAGCAGGAGGGGGTGAAGGAGACGGGGCGCGGGAGGGGGAGACGGGGCGCGGGAGGGGGCGCGGAAGGGGGAGACGGGGCGCGGGAGGGGTCGCGGGAGGGGGAGACGGGGCGCGGGGGAGGGGGATGGGGAGACGGGGGGAGGGGGAGGAGGAGGGGGGAGACGGGGGAGGGGGAGTGGGAGACGGGGGAGGGGGAGGGGGAGACGGAGACGGGGCGCGGGAGGGGGGAGACGGGGGAGGGGGAGACGGGGGAGACGGAAGACGGGGGGGGGGAGACGTGGAGGGGGAGAAGCGGAGGGGGAGACGGGGCGCGGGAGGGGGAGGGGCGACGGGGCGCGGGGGAGACGGATGGGGAGACGGGGGAGGGGGAGGAGGAGGGGGGAGACGGGGCGCAGGAGGGGGAGGGGGAGCGGGAGGGGGAGACGGAGACGAGGCGCGGGAGGGGGCGCGGGAGGGGGAGACGGGGCGCGGGAGGGGGTGACGGAGCGGGGGAGGCGGAGACGGGGCGCGGGAGGGGAGGGGGAGACGGGGCGTGGGAGGGGGCGCGGGAGGGGGCGCGGGAGGGGGAGGGGGAGGGGAGACGCGGAGGGGGAGAAGCGGAGGGGGAGACGGGGCGCGGGAGGGGGAGGGGCGACGGGGCGCGGGGAGACGGATGGGGAGACGGGGAGGGGGAGGAGGAGGGGGAGACGGGGCGCAGGAGGGGGAGGGGGAGCGGGAGGGGGAGACGGAGACGGTGCGCGGGAGGGCGCGGGAGGGGGAGACGGGGCGCGGGAGGGGGAGGCGGAGGTGGGGGAGGGGTGAGACGGGGGAGGGGGAGGGGTGAGACGGGGTAGGGGTGAGACGGGGGGGAGGGGTGAGATGGGGAGAGAGGAGACGGGGGAGGGGGGAGAAGGGGGAGGGGGAGACGGGGGAGGGGGAGCTGGGGAGGGGGAGATGGGGCGCGGGACGGGGAGACGGAGCGCGGGCGCGGGGAGGGGGAGGAGGAGACGGGGCGCGGGAGGGGGAGGAAGAGACGGGGCGCGGGAGAGGGAGGAGGAGACGGGGCGCGGGAGGGGGAGGAGGAGACGGGGCGCGGGAGGGGGAGGAGGAGACGGGGCGCGGGAGGGGGAGGAGGAGACGGGGCGCGGGAAGGGGAGGAGGAGACGGGGCGCGGGAGGGGGAGGAGGAGACGGGGCGCGGGAGGGGGAGGAGGAGACGGGGCGCGGGAGGGGGAGGGGGAGACGGGGCGCGGGAGGGGGAGGGAGAGACGGGCGCGGGAGGGGGAGGGGGAGACGGGGCGCGGGAGAGGGAGGGGGAGACGCGGCGCGGGAGGGGGAGGGGGAGAAGGGGACGGAGCGCGGGAGGGGGTGACTGGGCGCGGGAGGGGAAGGGTGAGACGGGGCGTGGGAGGGGGAGGGGGAGATGGGGCGCGGGAGGGGGAGGGGGAGAAGGGGACGGAGCGCGGGAGGTGACGACGGGGACGGAGCGCGGGAGGGGGAGACGGAGCGCGGGAGGGGGAGGGGAGACGGGGCGCGGGAGGGGGAGGAGGAGATGGTGCGCGGGAGGGGAGGAGGAGACGGGGCGCGGGAGGGGGAGACGGGGCGAGGGGGATGGGGAGACGGAGCAAGGGAGGGGGAGACGGAGCGGGGGAGGGGGTGACGGAGCGGGGGAGGGGGAGAAGGGGACGGAGCGCGGGAGGGAGAGGGGGAGACGGGGCGCAGGAGGCGGAGGGGGAGACGGGGCGCGGGACGGGGCGCGGGAGGGGAATGCGGAGACGGGGCGCGGGAAAGGGATGCGGAGACGGGGCGCGGGAGTGGGATGCGGAGACGGGGCGCGGGAGGGGGATGCGGAGACGGGATGCGGGAGGGAGATGCGGAGACGGGGCGCGGGAGGGGGATGCGGAGACGGGGCGCGGGAGGGGGAGGGGGAGGAGGAGACAGGGCGCGGGAGGGGGAGGAGGAGACGGGGCGCGGGAGGGAGGGGGAGACGGGGCGCGGGAGGGGGAGGGGGAGACGGGGCGCGGGAGGGGGAGGAGGAGACGGGGCGCGGGAGGGGGAGGGAGACGGGGCGCGGGAGGGGGAGGGGGAGAAGGGGACGGAGCGCGGGAGGTGACGACGGGGACGGAGCGCGGGAGGGGGAGACGGAGCGCGGGAGGGGGAGGGGAGACGGGGCGCGGGAGGGGGAGGAGGAGATGGTGCGCGGGAGGGGGAGGAGGAGACGGGGCGCGGGAGGGGGAGACGGGGCGAGGGGGATGGGGAGACGGAGCAAGGGAGGGGGAGACGGAGCGGGGGAGGGGGTGACGGAGCGGGGGAGGGGGAGAAGGGGACGGAGCGCGGGAGGGAGAGGGGGAGACGGGGCGCAGGAGGCGGAGGGGGAGACGGGGCGCGGGACGGGGCGCGGGAGGGGAATGCGGAGACGGGGCGCGGGAAAGGGATGCGGAGACGGGGCGCGGGAGTGGGATGCGGAGACGGGGCGCGGGAGGGGGATGCGGAGACGGGATGCGGGAGGGAGATGCGGAGACGGGGCGCGGGAGGGGGATGCGGAGACGGGGCGCGGGAGGGGGAGGGGGAGACGGGGCGCGGGAGGGGGAGGGGGAGGAGGAGACAGGGCGCGGGAGGGGGAGGAGGAGACGGGGCGCGGGAGGGGGAGGGGGAGACGGGGCGCGGGAGGGGGAGGGGAGACGGGGCGCGGGAGGGGGAGGAGGAGACGGGGCGCGGGAGGGGGAGGGGAGACGGGGCGCGGGAGGGGGAGGGGAGACGGGGCGCGGGAGGGGGAGGAGGAGACGGGGCGCGGGAGGGGGAGGAGGAGACGGGGCGCGGGAGGGGGAGGGGGAGGGGGAGGCGGGGCGCGGGAGGGGGAGGGGGGAGAAGGGGACGGAGCGCGGGAGGGGAGGGGGAGACTGGGCGCGGGAGGAGGAGGGTGAGACGGGGCGCTGGAGGGGGAGGGGGAGATGGGGCGCGGGAGGGGGAGGGGAAGAAGAGGACGGAGCGCGGGAGGGGGCGACGGGGACGGAGCGCGGGAGGGGGAGACGGAGCGCGGGAGGGGGAGGGGAGACGGGGCGCGGGAGGGGGAGGAGGAGATGGGGCGCGGGAGTGGGAGGGGGAGACTGGGCGCGGGAGGGGGAGGGGAGACGGGGCGCGGGAGGTGGAGGGGAGACGGGGCGCGGGAGGGGGAGGGGGAGACGGGGCGCGGGAGGGGGAGGGGGAGACGGGGCGCGGGAGGGTGAATGGGAGACGGTGTGCGGGAGGGTGAGGGGAGATGGGGCACGGGAGGGGTAGACGGGGCGCGGGAGGGGAGGGGGAGACGGGGCGCGGGAGGGGGAGGGGAGACGGGGCGCGGGAGGGGAGGGGGAGACGGGGCGCGGGAGGGGAGGGTGAGACGGGGCGCGGGCGGGGGTGACGTAGCGGGGAGGCGGAGGGGGAGACGGGGCGTGGGAGGGGGCGCGGGAGGGGGAGGGGGAGATGGGGCGCGGGAGGGGGAGGGGAGACGGGCCGCGGGAGGCGGAGGGGGAGCAGGAGGGGGTGACGGAGACGGGGCGCGGGAGGGGGAGACGGGGCGCGGGAGGGGGCGCGGAGGGGGAGACGGGGCGCGGGAGGGGTCGCGGGAGGGGGAGACGGGGCGCGGGGGAGGGGGATGGGGAGACGGGGGAGGGGGAGGAGGAGGGGGAGACGGGGGAGGGGAGTGGGAGACGGGGGAGGGGGAGGGGAGACGGAGACGGGGCGCGGGAGGGGGGAGACGGGGGAGGGGGAGACGGGGAGACGGAAGACGGGGGGGGGGGAGGGGGAGACGTGGAGGGGGAGAAGCGGAGGGGGAGACGGGGCGCGGGAGGGGGAGGGGCGACGGGGCGCGGGGGAGACGGATGGGGAGACGGGGAGGGGGAGGAGGAGGGGGAGACGGGGCGCAGGAGGGGGAGGGGGGAGCGGGAGGGGGAGACGGAGACGGGGCGCGGGAGGGGGCGCGGGAGGGGGAGACGGGGCGCGGGAGGGGGTGACGGAGCGGGGAGGCGGAGACGGGGCGCGGGAGGGGGAGGGGGAGACGGGGCGTGGGAGGGGGCGCGGGAGGGGGCGCGGGAGGGGGAGGGGGAGATGGGGCGCGGGAGGCGGAGGGGGAGACGGGGCGCGGGAGGGGGAGGGGGAGCAGGAGGGTGTGACGGAGACGGGGCGCGGGAGGGGAGACGGGGCGCGGAGGGGCGCGGGGAGGGGAGACGGGGCGCGGGAAGGGTCGCGGGAGGGGGAGACGGGGCGCGGGGGAGGGGGATGGGGAGACGGGGGAGACGGAAGACGGGGGGGGAGGGGGAGACGCGGAGGGGGAGAAGCGGAGGGGGAGACGGGGCGCAGGAGGGAGAGGGGGAGCGGGAGGGGAGACGGAGACGGGGCGCGGGAGGGGGCGCGGGAGGGGGAGACGGGGCGCGGGAGGGGGAGGCGGAGGTGGGGGAGGGGTGAGACGGGGGAGGGGGAGGTGTGAGACGGGGTAGGGGTGAGACGGGGGGGAGGGGTGAGACGGGAGAGAGGAGACGGGGGAGGGGGGAGAAGGGGGAGGGGGAGACGGGGGAGGGGGAGACGGGGGAGGGGGAGCTGGGGAGGGGGAGACGGAGCGGGGTAGACGGGGCGCGGGAGGCGGAGGGGAAGACGGGGCGCGGGAGGCGAAGGGGGAGACGGGGCGCGGGAGGCGGAGGGGGAGACGGGGCGCGGGAGGCGGAGGGGAGACGGGGCGCGGAGGGGGAGGGGGAGCGGGAGGGGGAGACGGGGCGCGGGAGGGGGAGGCGGAGGTGGGGGAGGGGTGAGACGGGGGAGGGGGAGCGGTGAGACGGGGGAGGGGGAGGGGTGAGACGGGGGGAGGGGTGAGACGGGGGAGGGGTGAGACGGGGAGAGAGGAGACGGGGAGAGAGGAGACGGGGAGAGAGGAGACGGGGGAGGGGGGAGAAGGGGGAGGGGGAGAAGGGGGAGGGGGAGACGGGGGAGGGGGAGACGGGGGAGGGGGAGGGGGAGACGGAGCTGGGGAGGGGGAGACGGAGCGGGGGAGACGGGGCGCGGGAGGCGAAGGGGGAGACGGGGCGCGGGAGGCGGAGGGGGAGACGGGGCGCGGGAGGCGGAGGGGAGACGGGGCGCGGGAGGGGGAGGGGGAGCGGGAGGGGGAGACGGGGCGCAGGAGGGGGTGCGGGAGGTGGAGACGGGGCGTGGGAGGGGTCGCGGGAGGGGGAGACTGGGCGCGGGAGGGGGAGGCGGGGGAGGGGGAGCGGGGAGTGCGAGGGGGGAGACAGGAGACGGGGGGAGGGGTGAGACGGGGCGCGGGAGGGGGAGACGGGGAGGGGGAGGGGGAGACGGGGGAGGGGGAGGGGGAGACGGGGAGAGGGAGACGGGGGAGGGTGAGGTGGAGGGGGAGGGGAGACGGGGCGCGGGAGGGGGAGGAGGAGATGGGGCGCGGGAGGGGAGGGGGAGAAGGGGACGGAGCGCGGGAGGGGGAGACGGGGACGGAGCGCGGGACGGGGAGACGGGGCGCGGGACGGGGAGGAGGAGACGGGGCGCGGGAGGGGGAGGAGGAGACGGGGCGCGGGAGGGGGAGGAGGAGACGGGGAGGGGGAGACGGGGGAGGGCGAGGGGGGAGACGGGGCGAGGGGGAGGGGGAGACGGGGCGAGGGGGAGGGGGAGACGGGGCAAGGGAGGGGGAGACGGAGCGGGGCAGGTGGAGACGGAGCGGGGGAGGGGGAGGGGGAGACGCGGAGGGGGAGACGCGGAGGGGGAGACGGGGCGCGGGAGGGGGAGGGGCGACGGGGCGCGGGGGAGACGGGGGAGGGGATGGGGAGACGGGGGAGGGGGGGGAGGGGGAGCAGGAGGGGGTGACGGAGACGGGGCGCGGGAGGGGGAGACGGGGCGCGGGAGGGGGCGCGGAAGGGGGAGACGGGGCGCGGGAGGGGTCGCGGGAGGGGGAGACGGGGCGCGGGGGAGGGGATGGGGAGACGGGGGAGGGGGAGGAGGACGGGGAGACGGGGGAGGGGGAGTGGGAGACGGGGGAGGGGGAGGGGGAGACGGAGACGGGGCGCGGCAGGGGGGAGACGGGGGAGGGGGAGACGGGGGAGACGGAAGACGGGGGGGAGGGGGAGACGCGGAGGGGGAGAAGCGGAGGGGGAGACGGGGCGCGGGAGGGGGAGGGGCGACGGGGCGCGGGGGAGACGGATGGGGAGACGGGGGAGGGGGAGGAGGAGGGGGGAGACGGGCGCAGGAGGGGAGGGGGAGCGGGAGGGGGAGACGGAGACGGGGCGCGGGAGGGGGCGCGGGAGGGGAGACGGGGCGCGGGAGGGGGAGGCGGAGGTGGGGGAGGGGTGAGACGGGGAGGGGGAGGGGTGAGACGGGGTAGGGGTGAGACGGGGGGGAGGGGTGAGACGGGGGAGGGGTGAGACGGGGAGAGAGGAGACGGGGGAGGGGGAGAAGGGGGAGGGGAGGGGGAGACGGGGGAGGGGGAGACGGGGGAGGGGGAGGGGGAGGGGGAGCTGGGGAGGGGAGACGGAGCGGGGTAGACGGGGCGCGGGAGGCGGAGGGGAGACGGGGCGCGGGAGGCGGAGGGGGAGACGGGGCGCGGGAGGGGGAGCGGGAGGGGGAGACGGGGCGCGGGAGGGGGCGCGGGAGGTGGAGACGGGGCGCGGGAGGGGTCGCGGGAGGGGGAGACTGGGCGCGGGAGGGGAGGCGGGGGAGGGGGAGCGGGAGACGGGGAGGGCGAGGGGGGGAGACAGGAGACGGGGGGGAGGGGTGAGACGGGGCGCGGGAGGGGGAGACGGGGAGGGGAGGGGGGGAGACGGGGGAGGGGGAGGGAGGAGACGGGGAGAGGGAGATGGGGGAGGGGGAGGAGGAGACGGGGGAGGGTGAGGTGGAGGGGAGGGGAGACGGGGCGCGGGAGCGGGAGGAGGAGATGGGGCGCGGGAGGGGGAGGGGGGAGAAGGGGACGGAGCGCGGGAGGGGGAGACGGGGATGGAGCGCGGGACGGGGAGACGGGGCGCGGGACGGGGAGGAGGAGACGGGGCGCGGGAGGGGGAGGAGGAGACGGGGCGCGGGAGGGGGAGGAGGAGACGGGGAGGGGGAGACGGGGGAGGGCGAGGGGGAGACGGGGCGAGGGGAGGGGGAGACGGGGCGAGGGGAGGGGGAGACGGGGCAAGGGAGGGGGAGACGGAGCGGGGGAGGGGGAGGGGGAGACGCGGAGGGGAGACGCGGAGGGGGAGGACGCGGAGGGGGAGACGGGGCGCGGGAGGGGGAGGGGCGACGGGGCGCGGGAGGGGGATGGGG
>NW_027253564.1:0-14477 GCF_044704955.1 Pristiophorus japonicus | reverse complement strand
GGCGAGAGAGAGAGAGAGACGGGGGCGAGAGAGAGAGAGAGACGGGGGCGAGAGAGAGAGAGAGACGGGGGCGAGAGAGAGAGAGAGACGGGGGCGAGAGAGAGAGAGAGGCGGGGGCGAGAGAGAGAGAGAGAGACAGGGGCGAGAGAGAGAGAGAGACAGGGGCGAGAGAGAGAGAGACGGGGGCGAGAGAGAGAGAGACGGGGGCGAGAGAGAGAGAGACGGGGCGAGAGAGAGAGACGGGGGAGAGAGAGAGAGAGAGACGGGGGCGAGAGAGAGAGAGAGACGGGGGTGGAGAGAGAGAGAGAGACGGGGGCGAGAGAGAGAGAGAGACGGGGGCGAGAGAGAGAGAGACGGGGGCGAGAGAGAGAGAGACGGGGGCGAGAGAGAGAGAGACGGGGGCGAGAGAGAGAGAGACGGGGGCGAGAGAGAGAGAGACGGGGGCGAGAGAGAGAGAGAGACAGGGGCGAGAGAGAGAGAGACGGGGGCGAGAGAGAGAGAGACGGGGGCGAGAGAGAGAGAGAGACGGGGGCGAGAGAGAGAGAGTGAGAGCGATGGGGGAGGAGGGGACGGGGGGGGAGGAAGGAAGGGCCGAGGGAGAGGGTGGGGGGAAGGTAGGGGCCGAAGGAGGTGGGGGGGAGGGGCCGAGGCCGAGGCGGGCGGCGGGGGAAGAGTGGCCGAAATACAAGTTATTCGGGAAAGATCGGGAAAAGAGATTTCTTTGAGGAAATATTACGGTGCTAGAAAGAGGAAATGTCCTCGAGGGCTCCAGGACAGAATCGATTTGCTTCGAGTATGGGAACAATAAAAGCAGTTATTGCAGAATTGGGGGTATTTTATTCATGAAGGAGACAGAGGAGCGGATTTGTAAGGAAATTACTGAGAGGTAATATGGTGATAATTGGAGACTTTAATGAGCCGAAGATTGAATGGGCAGTTAGTGTGTTTAGGGCAGAGAAGGGAGGAATTTCTAAATTCAGGAGAAGGTGCTGCATCAGTGTGAGGAAGGAGGCATTGCTGGATCTGGTCCTGGGGTATGAAGCGGGTCAAGTGGAGATAGTCAGTTGGGGAATATGTTCGGAATGATGATGATTGTATCGGAAGGTTTCGATTAGTCATGGAGAAGGACCATGTGCAATGTGGAATAATTCAGGCGTGTAGCAGGGCAATGGCAGCCTTTAAAGAGAAAAGGAGGACATCAAAGGCAGAGCTTCCTGGATGTCAAAGGAGTTAGAGACGAGGGTGAAGCAGAGAAAGAGGTGTGGTGTAGGACACGGAGAATAAATATATAGTACAGAGGGAGAAGTGAAAAAAGAAGTAAGAGACAGTACGAGAATAGATTGATAGCTCACATAAAAGGCAATCCAAAGATCTTCGAGAGGTATTTTTGGTAGTTAACAAGACACAGACATTCAGCACGCGGGGTTAATCTCGCCGTTTCACCTCAGTGATGTGTGCCGGGGCTGTGGGTGGGGTTTTGATGCCGGTCACTGCTGTTGCCACTACTTTACTTTCAACCGTCTCTCGTTTTTGATTGATTGCACGTTTGCAAATCAAGAAGGCAAGCTTGCATGACGTTGGTTTTTTCAAATACTCTAAATTCTAATCAAAGGGCGGGAGCTATTAACAGTGAAAGGATTGGCCGAGGTTGGGCCGATTGGGGACCAATGGAGATCCATTGGTGGAGACAGATGGCATTTGTGCTTTGTATTGGTGTTTAGCAAAGAGGGCCTTGTCAAAGTTATGGCGAATGAGGGAGTTGCTGGGATATTGGATGAGATAAATACAGATAAAGGGGAGGTACTAGAAAGGTTGGCAGTCCATAAAGTAGATAAGTCACCCGGTCGGGATGGGTGCGTCCTCGGTTGCTGGGATAGAAATTGCGGAGGTGCTGGCCACAAATCTTCCGATGCTCCTTGGACAAAGGGGTTGTGCCAGAGACTGGAGGATTGCATATGTTGCACCCTTGTGCAAACAAGGTGCAGAGGGATAAAGCTGGCATTACAGGCCGGTGTAACATTGGTGCTGGGGAAACTTCAATCAATCCTCCAGGAAAATGGCTTGGACAACAATAACTTGTATTTATATAGCGCCTTTAACGTAGTAAACCATCCCAAGGAGCTTCATAGCAGCGTTATCAAATAAAATTTGACACCGAGCCACACAAGGAGAAATTAGCGCAGAGGACCTAAAGCAAAGAGGTTTCAAGGAGCGCCTTAAAGGAGGAAAGAGAGGTAGAGAGACAAGGAGATTTAGGGAGGGAGTTCCAGAGTTTAGTGCCTCAGCAGCTGAAGGCACAGCCGCCAATCGTTGAGCGATCAAAACCAGGAATGCTCAAGATGCCAGATTTAGAGGAGTGCAGATATCTTGGGGGTGTTGTGGGAGTGGAAGAGATTACAACAATTGGGAGGGGAGAGGCCATGGAGGGATTTGAAAATAAGGAAGAGAAATTTGAAATCGAGGTGTTGCTTAACTGGAAGCCAATGTAGGTCAGCGAGCACAGGGGTAATGGGTGAGCGGGACTTGGTGCGAGTTAGGACACGGGTCAGCTAGCACAGGGGGTGATGGGTGAGCGGGATTTGGTGTGAGTTAGGACACGAGGCAGTGAGCTCAGGGGGTGATGGGTGAGCGGGACTCGGTGCGAGTTAGGACACGCTCAGTGAGCACAGGGGGCGATGGGTGAGTGGGACTTGGTGTGAGTTAGGACACGCTCAGTAAGCACAGAGGGTGAAGGGTGAGCGGGACTTGGTGCGAATTCGAACACGGGGCAGCCAAGTTTTGGCTGACCAAGTTTATGTGGGGTAGAATGTGGGAGGGCAGCCAGGAGTGCATTAGAATAGTCAAGTCTAGAGGTAACAAAGGTATGGATAAGGATTTCAGCAACAGATGAGCCGAGGCAGGGACGGAGACGGGCGATGTTACGGAGGTAGAAATAGGTGCGGATATGTGGTCGGAAGCTCATTTCAGGGTCAAATATAACACCAAGGTTCAGCATGGACTAATAAAGAATGGCAGCACGGATTGGTAAAGGGCAGAACGTGTTTGACGAGGTAAGCGAGGGCGGATGAGGGTAGTGCAGTTGGTATTGTGTGTATGCGCCAGCGCAGCCTCCGGTCGCCTGAAGAAGAAAATGTTTGAAGACCAGGACCTCAAATCTGGCACCAAGCTCATGGTCTACAGGGCAGTAGTGATACCCGCCCTCTTGTATGGCTCAGAGGCATGGACTTTATACAGCAGACATCTCAAAGCCCTGGAGAAGTACCACCAGCGCCGCCTCCGCAAGATCCTGCAAATCCCCTGGGAGACGCACCAACATCAGTGCTCTCACTCAGGCCAACATCCCCAGCATCGAAGCACTGACCACACTCGAAAAGCTCCGTTGGGCGGGCCACATCCGCATGCAAAACACAAGACTCCCTATGCAAGTGCTCTACTCGGATGATGACGACCCGGAACTCCTACACAGCAAGCGAGCCCCAGATGGGCAGAGAAAACGTTTCAAGAACACCCTCAAAGCCTCCTTGATAAAGTGCAACATCCCCACCGACATAAGAACAGGAGGAGGTCATACGGCCCCTCGAGCCTGCTCCGCCATTCAATAAGATCATGGCTGATCTGATCATGGACTTAGCTCCACTTCCCCGCCCACTCCCCATAACCCCTTATCGGTCAAGAAACTGTCTATTTCTGTTTGAAATTTATTCAATGTCCCGGCTTCCACAGCTCTCCGAGGCAGCAAATTCCACAGATTTACAACCCTCAGAGAAGAAATTCCTCCTCATCTCTGTTTTAAATGTGCGACCCCTTATTCTAAGATCATGCCCTCTAGTTCTAGTCTCCCCCATCAGTGGAAACATCCTCTCTGCATCCACCTTGTCAGGCCCCCTCATAATCTTATACATTTCGATAAGATCACCTCTCATTCTTCTGAACGCCAATGAGTAGAAGCACAACCGACTCAACCTTTCCTCATAAGTCAACCCCTTCACGTTTAGTGAGTTGGTCTTACCGCAGGTAAAGGGTCCACAGCCAGATAGGGAATGGGCGACTAACAGGAAGAGCAGTGCAAGGAAGGTAGTGCAGGGGTCCCCTGAGGTCACCCCCCTGCAAAACAGATACACCGCTTTGGGTACTGTTGGGGGGGAATGACTCACCAGGGGAGGGCAGCAGCAGCCAGGTTCATGGCACCGTGGGTGGCTCTGCTGCACAGGAGGGCAGGAAAAACAGTGGGAGAGCGATAGTGATAGAGGATTCAAGTGTAATGGGAATAGATAGGCGTAGTCGGAGAGGCGGGAGTTCCGGCAGCAGAGCGTCGAGAGGCCCAGCTGGTGCAGCGGCAGCAGGGAGGCAAAGAAGTAGAAAGAAATGGAAAGGTGACGTCACAGCCAAGTGACTGGCTGGTGATTGGTAAGTAGTTTTTCTTTTTCTTTTCTTTATCAGTAAGTAACCTTTAGCATTGTTGTTGCCAAATTAAGTTTATCTAAGGGTTAAGTCAATGGCAGGAGAGCTCGGACACGTGTTATGCTCCTCCTGTACTATGTGGGAACTCAGGGACGCTTCCGGTGTCCCTGACGACTACGTGTGTGAGAAGTGTATCCGCCTGCAGCTCCTAACAGACCGCGTTGCGGCACTGGGGCTGCGGGTGGATTCACTCTGGAGCATCCGCGATGCTGAGAATGACGTGAATAGCACGTTTAGTGAGTTGGTCTTACCGCAGGAAAAGGGTACACAGACAGATAGGGAATGGAAGACCAACAGGAAGAGCAGTGCAAGGAAGGTAATGCAGGGATCCCCTGCGGTCATCCCCTGCAAAACAGATACACTGCTTTGAGTACTGTTGAGGGGGAAAGCAGCAGCAGCCGCCGCCAAGTCCATGGCACCGTGGCTGGCTCTGCTGCACAGGGGGGCAGGAAAAAGAGTGGGTGAGCGATAGTGATAGGGGATTATATTGTAAGGGGAATAGATAGGCGTTTCTGCGGCCGCAACCGAGACTCCAGGATGGTATGTTCCCTCCCTGATGCAAGGGGCAAGGATGTCTCGGAGCGGGTGCAGGACATTCTAAAAAGGGAGGGTGAACAGCCAGTTGTCGTGGTGCATATAGGTACCAACGATATAGGTAAAAAATGGGATGAGATCCTACGAGACAAATTTAGGGAGCTAGGAGTTAAATTAAATTGGCTAGGTTAGACTGGCAAATGATACTTAAAGGGTTGACGGTGGATAGGAAATGGCAAACCTTTAAAGATCATATAGACGAACTTCAACAATTGTACATCCCTGTCTGGAGTAAAAATAAAACGGGGAAGGTGGCTCAACCGTGGCTAACAAAGGAAATTAGGGATAGTGTTAAATCCAAGGAAGAGCCATATAAATTAGCCAGAAAAAGCAGCAAACCTGAGGACTGGGAGAAATTTAGAATTCAGCAGAGGAGGACAAAGGGTTTAATTAAGAAGGGGAAAATAGAGTACGAGAGGAAGCTTGCCGCAAACATAAAAACTGACTGCAAAAGCTTCTATAAAAGAGAAAAAGATTAGTGAAGACAAATGTTGGTCCCTTGCAGTCAGAATCGGGTGAATTTATAATGGGGAACAAAGAAATGGTAGACCAATTGAACAAGTACTTTGGTTCTGTCTTCACAAAGGAAGACACAAATAACCTTCCCGATGTACTAGGGGACCGAGGGACTAGTGAGAAGGAGGAACTGAAGGATATCCTTATTAGGTGGGAAATTGTGTTGGGGAAATTGATGGGATTGAAGGCCGATAAATCCCCAGGGCCTGATAGTATACATCCCAGAGTACTTAAGGAAGTGGCCCTAGAAATAGTGGATGCATTGGTGATAATTTTCCAGCAGTCTATCGACTCTGGATCAGTTCCTATGGACTGGAGGGTGGCTAATGTAACACCACTTTTTAAAAAAGGAGGGAGAAAGAAAATGGGTAATTATAGACCGGTTAGCCTGACATCAGTAGTGAGGAAAATGTTGGAATCAATCATTAAGGATGAAATAGCAGCGCACTTGGAAAGTCGTGACAGGATCGGTCCAAGTCAGCATGGATTGGTCCAAGTCAGCATAGATTTATGAAGGAGAATGCTTGACAAATCTTTTGAAATATTTTGAGGATGTAACTAGCAGAGTAGACAAGGGAGAACCAGTGGATGTGGTGTATTTGGACTTTCAAAAGGCTTCTGACAAGGTCGTACACAAGAGATTGGTGTGCAAAATCAAAGCACATGGTATTGGGCGTAATATACTGACGTGGATAGAGAACTGGTTGGCAGACAGGAAGCAGGGAGTCGGGATAAACAGGTCCTTTTCAGAATGGCAGGCAGTGACTAGTGGAGTGTCGCAGGGCTCAGTGCTGGGACCCCAGCTCTTTACAATATACATCAATGATTTGGATGAAGGAATTGAGTGTAATATCTCCAAGTTTGCAGATGACACTAAACTGGGTGGCGGTGTGAGCTGTGAGGGGGACACTAAGAGGCTGCAGGGTGACTTGGACAGGTTAGGTGAGTGGGCAAATGCATAGCAGATGCAGTATAATGTGGATAAATGTGAGGTTATCCACTTTGGGGGCAAAAACGCAAAGACAGATTATTATCTGAATGGTGGCAGATTAGGAAAAGGGGAGGTGCAATGAGACCTGGGTGTCATGGTTTATCAGTCATTGAAAGTCGGCATACAGGTACAGCAGGCAGTGAAGAAGGCAAATGGTATGTTGGCTTTCATAGCTGGGGGATTTGAGTACAGGAGCAGGGAGGTCTTACTGCAGTTGTACAGGGCCTTGGTGAGGCCTCACCTGGAATATTGTGTTCAGTTTTGGTCTCCTAATCTGAGGAAGGACGTTCTTGCTATTGAGGGAATGCAGTGAAGGTTCACCAGACTGATTCCCGGGATGGCTGGACTGATATATGAGGAGAGACTGGATCTACTGGGCCTTTATACATTGAAGCTTAGAAGGATGAGAGGAGATCTCATAGAAACATACAAGATTCTGACGGGACGGGACAGGTTAGATGCGGGTAAATTGTTCCCGATGTTGGGGAAGTCCAGAACCAGGGGACACAGTCTTAGGATAAGGGGTAGGCCATTTAGGACTGAGATGAGGAGAAACTTCTTCATTCAGAGAGTTGTTAACCTGTGGAATTGCCTGCCGCAGAGAGTTGTTGATGCCAGTTCATTGGATATATTCAAAAGGGAGTTAGATATGGCCCTTATGGCTAAAAGGATCAAAGGGTATGGAGAGAAAGCAGGAAAGGGGTTCTGAGGGAATTATCAGTCAAGATCTTATTGAATGGTGGTACAGGCTCAAAGGGCCGAATGTCCTACTCCTGCACTTATTTTCTATGTTTCTATGAATCAACCTAGCGAACCTTCTCTGAACTGCCTCCAAAGCAAGTATATCCTTTCGTAAATATGGAAACCAAAACTGCACACAGTATTCCAGGGGTGGCCTCACCAATACCCTGTATAACTGTAGCAAGACTTCCCTGCTTTTATACTCCATCCCCTTCGCAATAAAGGCCAAGATACCATTGGCCTTCCTGATCACTTGCTGTACCTGCATACTATCCTTTCGAGTTTCATGCACAAGTACCCCCAGGTCCCGCTGTACTGTGGCACTTTGCAATCTTTCTCCATTTAAAGAATAACTTGCTCTTTAATTTTTTCTGCCAAAGTGCATGACCTCACACTTTCCAACATTATACTCCATCTGCCAAATGACTTAGCCTGTCTATGTCCTTTTGCAGATTTTGTGTGTCCTCCTCACACAGTGCTTTTCCTCCCTTCTTTGTATTGTCAACAAACTTGGCTACGTTACACTCAGTCCCCGACACCTGGGAGTCCCTGGCCAAAGACCGCCCTAAGTGGAGGAAGAGCATCTGGGAGGGCGCTAAGTACCTCGAGTCTCGTCACCGAGAGCATGCAGAAATCAAGCGCAGACAGCGGAAGGAACGTGCGGCAAACCAGGCTCCCTACCCACCCTTTCCTTCAACCACAGTCTGCCCCATCTGTGACAGAGACTATAATTCCCATATTGGACTGTACAGCCACCTGAGAACTCACTTTGAGTGGAAGCAAGTCTTCCCGATTTCAAGGGACTGCCGATGATGATAGACTTTCAAAATGCATTTGATAAAGTACCACATATAAGGCTTGTTAGGAAGCCCATGGGATAAGAAGGGCAGTCGCAGCTTGGATCCAAAATTAGCAAAGGGATAGAAAACAGAATGGTGTGCGATATACGGTGGAGTTCCCCAGGGTTCGTTACTCGGACCACTGCTGTTTTGACTCGGACTTGGGTGAGATAGAGGAGCAACTATGTATACAAATTGCTGTGGTCCAAAAACCATAGGGTAGTAATACTGGGGTTTTTAAACTATCCAAATATTGATTGGGACAAATTTAGTGTGAAGGGTAGAGAGGGTGCGGAATGCTTGAAATGCATTCAAGAGAACTTTTTTAGTCAGTATGTCACAAGCCCAACACGAGAGGGGGCGGTCTTGGATTTAGTTTTGGAGAATGAAGCTGGGCAGGTGGAAGGGGTATTAGTGGGGGAGCACTTGGGTGCCAGTGACCATAATTCAGTCAGATTCAAGTTGGTTATGGATAAGGGCAAGGATAGGCCTGGAATAAAAGTCCCAAATTGAGGAAAAGCTAATTTTGCTAAGTTAAGGAGTGATTTGGCCATGGTGGACTGTAAGCAGCTACTTGTGGGTAAATCGGTGTCGGAACAGTGGGAGGCATTTAAGGAGGAGATCCGGAGGGCTCAGGCCAAACAAGATAAAGGGTGGGAATAATAATTCGAGAGTCCCCTGGATGTCTAGGGACTTACAGGGGAGGATAAAGAAAAAAAGGGAAGCTTATGTCATATACCAACGGCTAGATACTATAGAAACTTTGGAGAAAAATAGAAAGTTAAGAGGCAAAATTATAAAAGGATATTAGGAATGCTAAGAGAGAGCATGAAAAATTCTTGGCTAGTAAAAGTAAAAAAAACCCAAAGAGGTTCTATAAATATGTTAAGTGTAAGAGGGTAACTAAAGAAAGGGTAGGGCCTATTAGAGACCATGAGGGTAATGCGTGTGTGGAGGCGGACGATGTTGGTTTGGTTCTTAATGAATACTTTGCATCTGTTTTCACAAAGGAAAGGGGCAATGCAGATACTGCTATCGAGGAGGAGTGTGATATTCTGGATGAAATAAACATAGAGAGAGAGAGAGGAAGTATTAAGGGGTTTAGCAGCTTTGAAAGTAGATCAGTCCCCAGGCCCAGATGAAATGCATCCCAGGTTTTGAGTGAAGTAAAAGAGGAAATAGCAGAGGCCTTGAGCATCATTTTCCAGTCCGTTTTGGATCTGGGCATGGTGCCGGAGGATTGGAGGACTGCTAATGTAGTACCCTTGTTTAAGAAGGGAGAAAGGGATAGGTCGAGTAATTATAGGCCTGTCAGCCTAACCTCAACGGTGGGAAAATTATTGGGAAAAAATCCTGAAAGACAAGATAAATCTACATTTGGAAAGGCAGGGATTAATTAGGGACAGACAGCACGGATTTGTTCAGGAAGATCGTGTTTGACGAACCTGATTGAATTTTAGAGGAGGTAACCAAGAGGGTCGATGAGGGTAGTGCGTACGATGCAGTATATGGACTTTAGCAAAGCTTTTGATAAGGTCCCACATGGTAGACTGGTCATGAAGGTTAAAGCCCATGGGATCTAGGGCAAAGTGTCAAGTAGGATCCAAAATTGGCTTGGAGGTAGGAAGCAAAGGATAATGGATGTTTTTGTGACTGGAAGGATGTTTCCAGTGGGGTTCCACAGGGCTCAGTACTGGGTCCCTTGCTTTTTGTGGTACATATATATCAACAATTTAGATTTGAAATTAAGCAGTATGATTAAAAGGTTTGCAGACGACACTAAAATTGGCTGTGTGGTGATAATGAAGAGGAAAGTTATGAGCTGCAGGAGGATATCAATCTACTGGTCAGGTGGGCAGAGCAGTGGCCAATGGAATTTAATTCAGAGAAGTGTGAGGTGATGCACTTTGGGAGGGCTAATAAGGAAAGGGTATACACACTAAGCAGTAGGCCACTTAATAGTGTAGATGAACAAAGGGACCTTGGAGTGCTTGTCCACAGATCCCTGAAAGTAGCAGGCCAGGTGGATAAGGTGGTTAAGAAGGCATACGGAATGCTTGCCTTTATTGGCCGAGGCATAGAATATAAGAGCAGGGAGGTTATGCTTAAATTGTATAATACTTTGGTTAGGCCACAGCTGGAGTACTGCGTGCAGTTTTGGTCACCGTATTAGGAAGGACGTGATTGCACTAGAGAGGGCGCAGAGGGGATTTACTAGGATGCTGCCTGGAATGGAGAATCTTAGCTATGAGGACAGATTGGATAGGCTGGGTTTGTTCTCATTGGAACAGAGGAGGATGAGGGGAGACCTCATTGAGGTGTACAAGATATTGAGCGGCCTGGACATAATGGATAGTAAGGGTCTATTTCCATTGGTGGAGGGGGTCTATTACGAGGGGGCATAGTTTTAAGGTGGGTGGTGGAAGGTTTCGAGGGGATTTGAGGGGGGGGCTTCTTTACGCAGAGGGTTATGGGGGTCTGGAACTCGCTGCCTGGAAGAGTGGTGGATGCAGAAACCCTCACCACTTTTAAAGAGATGGTTGGATGGGCACTTAAAGTGCAGTAACCTGCAGGGTTACGGACCTAGAGCTGGTAATTGGGATTAGACTGGATGACCTTTTGTTAGCTGGTGCAGATACGATGGTAAGTACTGCAGGGAATCGAATGTGATCTCCTGGACTAGTTTCGATTGCCTGGATGGGTCGGGGAGGAATTTTCCCAGTTTTTTCGCCCTAAATTGGCCTGGGTTTTTGCCTCTCCCAGGAGATCACATGGCTCTGGTTGGGGTGTAGCGTAGAATGTTTCAGTATAAGGGGTGTTGCAGTTGTGTGAGGCGGACTGGTTGGGCTGGGTGTTCTTTGCCTTTCCGTCATTGTTCATAGGGTTTATATGTAACCTTCAGGGCTGCTGATCGAGGGCCGTGCGGCTCTTTGTCGGCCGGCGCGGACACGATGGGCCGAAATGGCCTCCTTCTGCGCTGTAAATTTCTATGTTTCTATTTAAGCTTTGTAAGCTGGTTTGAGATCCAACTTTCTCACCCTCCATCTGAATTTGAAATTCAACCATGCTAATGATTACTCATTCCAAGGGGATCCTTTACTAGGAGATTGTTTATTAATCCTGAGGCATTGGGACCGCTTCTGCGGGATGTGGGACCTGTACAAGTCGGACGGGTTGCACCTCAACACAGCCGGGACCAATATCCTCGCCGGGGGATGGGGGGATCTAAGATAGCCTGCGGTTGGTTACATTACATACCCTTATGCACTCTATGAATTCTTCCTCAAGGCTACCCTGACCGATTTGATTTGTTCAATCAATATGGAGGTTAAAATCACTCATAATTATCGCTGTTCCCTTTTTACAAGCCCCCACTATTTCCTGGTTTATGCTCCGACCAACAGAGTTGCTACTGTTAGGAGGTCTATAGACGACGCCCACCAGTGACTTTTTCCCCTTATTATTCCTTATCTCCACCCAAACTCTTTCAACATCCTGATCATTTGAGCCAATATCATTCCTCACTATTGCAGTGATTCCATCCTTTATCAGTAGAGCTACCCCACCACGTTTTCCTTTCTGTCTGTCCTTCGGATTGTCAAGCACCCCTGAATATTTAACTCTCAGTCCTGGTCACCTTGCAACCACGTCTCTGCAATGGCCATCAGATCATACCCATTTGTATCTATTTGTGCCGTCAACTCATCTATTTTGTTACAAATGCTACGTGCATTTAGACAAAGTGCCTTTAAATTTGTTTTTTAACCCTTTTTTTCTGCTTGCTTCCTCTCTCCTTCAAACTCACTTTATTTTTGCTTTCTAATTCCAGCTTTACTCCCTTCCCTACTGAATCTATTTTCAGGTTCCCATCCCCCTGCCAAGCTAGTTTAAACCCTCCCCAACAGCACTAGCATACTCCCCGGCGAGGATATTGGTCCCAGCTCTGTTGAGGTACAATCCGTCCGACTTGTACTGGTCCCATCTCCCCCAGAAGCAGTCCCCCAAAAGCGGCCTCAGGAAAATAAAGCCCTCCCTCCGGCACCATCTCTCCAGACACTTATTAATCTGCTCTCTCCTCTGTACATACCCACTGCCCCTGGTACATGTGTCTGTACGTACCCACTGCCCCCGGTACACGTGTTGTGTACATACCCACTGCCCCCGGTACACGTGTTGTGCCCATACCCACTGCCCCCGGTACACGTGTTGTGTACATACCCACTGCCCCTGGTACACGTGTTGTGTACATACCCACTGCCCCCGGTACACGTGTTGTGTACATACCCACTGCCCCTGGTACACGTGTTGTGTACATACCCACTGCCCCTGGTACACATGTCTGTACATACCCACTGCCCCCAGTACACGTGTTGTGTACATACCCTGGTACCAGTACAAGAATCAGCAGATATTGGACTGAGGTAATTTCACGGTGGGATCAGCACTGGAATCAGCGGCAGCACGTGTACCACCTCGCGAGCACAACATTGGCGTCACAAGTACTGTACATTTTTGGGCTGCCATAGGCAACGCGGGTGGAAATCGACGATGTCGCTATATCTGAATAAAAATATTACATCTGCACAAGTCACCATGTGGGTGTCACATTTTGCTGTCAATTTTTTCCAATTATACATTCCAATGTCCACTTTTATAATGGGATTTGCCATGTAAACTGGACACAATCATTGGACAATTGCTGTTGAGCCACGCTCTTATGAATCCAGGAGTTTTGCTGCCACCCTGTTTCCCTCCCCACTCTGCCCCTCTGTGGGATGCTGCCTTTAACCCTTGAACCCTGCTCAGGTCCGGGAGGTGAAAGTTCCTACCTGTAGGTCCCGGCCCACAGGGTCATCCTCCCTTCATTCTTCTCCGATGACAGCTCGTCCGATTCGGCGAGGTTGGTGCTGGAAGACGACGACTCGCCAGCGCTGGAAGAGTCATCGCTCGTGTAAGTGTAGCTCCGCACGAGGTGCCGATCACTTTGCAAAGCCAGCTTGAGTTCCTCGGAAAAGCAGGAATGTTGGGGGTTCAGACACTCCGGCCACTGGGCAGCCTCCTGCCCTTTCACCTCTGGACTCGACGGCACCCGCTTGTTTTCTTGGATAATGCCATTGAAGGTTGATGCGCAAGAATTGTCCAAGCCAGCAGCTCGTGCCTTCCCAGTGGGCTCTTGCTCTGTGCTGGAAGCGAGTGGGATTGCCGGTACTTCTGCTGCTGCTTCCATTGTCAACAAAGAATGTTAATGGGACCTGCAGTGAAAAATATATAAAAACCTCAAAAAAAATACTGACAGCAAATGGTAACGGTGTGTGTGTGATTCAGACTCGTTTCTTCAGCACACCCTGCTCCACACTCTTTGCCTGGGAGTTTTGCGTTGTCAGTTTTGCAAGGATGAAGAGGTTAAGAGTGCTGGCACCTTATTTACCACATTTGTATTAATATGTTTCAGAAAAATAAACTCTTACTCTTTGCCGCACAGAACAACTTGTAGTTACATATCGCCTTTAATGTACACAAAAAGTTCCACAGCCCTTCAAAGGCGTAATTAAAAAACTGGGCATTGAGCAAAAGAAAGAAATATTTGGAGGGGCAACGAAAGGCCTGGTCCAAGAAGTGGGTTTACAGAGGGTCTTAGAGGAGGAGAGGGAAGAATGTGGGGCCTAGATGGCTAAAGGCACAGTCGCCAATGGATCATCTCATCACTGGTGGTTATACTCTCGAACTATATGATAGTGCAGGCAAATGGAGTTGAGGTAGAAGATCAGCCACGATCTCATTGAATGGCAGAGCAGGCTCGATCGGCCGAATGGCAGACTCCTGCTCCTATTTCTTATGTAGATTGCTCAAAGTTCTGAGACATAACGTAAGTCTGGGACAACATGATCCAAACAGAATTGCACTGATGGGTGCTTTAAATAGTTCAAATGTAGATGGTGAGAATAGTTGACATACCCGCTGTTGAAATCTCAGTGACACTAGACTACAGTTACCGGTTGTAATTCAGGGCGATACAATTCAAGCTCACTGATTGGGGGGGGGGGGGGGAGGGGAATCCTCACTCCTGGGGGGGGGGGGGGAAGGGGGGAATCCTCACTCCTGGGGGGGGGGGGGGAGGGGGGAATCCTCACTCCTGGGGGGGGGGGGGAATCCTCACTCCTGGGGGGGGGGGAGGGGGGAATCCTCACTCCTGGGGGGGAATCCTCACTCCTGGGGGGGGGGAGGGGGGAATCCTCACTCCTGGGGGGGGGGGGAGAGGGGGGAATCCTCACTCCTGCGGGGGGGGGGGGGGAGGGGGGAATCCTCACTCCGGGGGGGGGGGGGAGGGGGAATCC
>NW_027253562.1:0-14532 GCF_044704955.1 Pristiophorus japonicus | reverse complement strand
CCTGTCCCTCCCACAAGCTCTCTCCCCCCCCCCCTCCCTCCCACAAGCTCTCTCTTCCCCCCCTCCATCCCACAAGCTCTCTCTTCCCCCCCCCTCCCTCCCACAAGCTCTCTTCCTCCCGTCCCTCCCACAAGCTCTCTCCCCCCTCCCTCCCTCCCACAAGCTCTCTCTTCCCCCACTCCATCCCACAAGCTCTCTCTTCCCCCCCTCCCTCCCACAAGCTCTCTCTTACCCCCCTCCCTCCCACAAGCTCTCTCTTCCCCCCTCCCTCCTACAAGCTCTCTCTTCCCCCCCTCCCTCGCACAAGCTCTCTCTTCCCCCCCCTCCCTCCCACCCACAAGCTCTCTCTTCCCCCCCCTCCCTCCCACAAGTTCTCTCTTCTCCCCCTCCCTCCCACAAGCTCTCTCTTTCCCCCCTCCCTCCCACAAGCTCTCTCTTCCCCCCACCAAAAGCTTTCTCTTCCCCCCCTCCCTCCCTCCCTCCCACACGCTCTCTCTTCCCCCCTCTCCCTCCCTCCCACAAGCTCTCTCTTCCCCCCTCCCTCCCACAAGTTCTCTCTTCCCCCCTCCCTCAAGCTCTCTCTTCCCTTCCCTCCCTCCCACCCACAAGCTCTCTCTTCCCCCCCCCTCCATCCCACAAGCTCTCTCTTCCCCCCCTCCCTCCCACAAGCTCTCTCTTCCCCCCCTCCCTCCCACAAGCTCTCTCTTCCCCCCCTCCCTCCCACAAGCTCTCTCTTCCCCCCCCTCCCTGCCACAAGTTCTCTCTTCCCCCCGGCTCCCTCCCACAAGCTCTCTCTTCCCCCCCCTCCCTCGCACAAGCTCTCTCTTCCCCCTCCCTCCCTCCCACCCACAAGCTCTCTCTTCCCCCCCCCTCCCTCCCACAAGCTCTCTCTTCCCCCCCCTCCCTCCCACAAGCTCTCTCTTCCCCCCTTCCCTCCCACAAGCTCTTTCTTCCCCCCCTCCCTCCCACAAGCTCTCTCTTCCCCCCCTCCCTCAAGCTCTGTCTTCCCCCCTCCCTCCCACAAGCTCTCTCTTCCCCCCCTCCCTCGCACAAGCTCTCTCTTCCCCCCCCTCCCTCCCACCCACAAGCTCTCTCTTCCACCCCTCCCACAAGCTCTCTCTTCCCCCCCTCCCTCCCACCCACAAGCTCTCTCTTCCACCCCTCCCACAAGCTCTCTCTTCCCTCCCCTCCCTCCCACCCACAAGCTCTCTTCCCCCCCTCTCCCTCACACAAGCTCTCTCTCCCCCCTGCTCCCTCCCACAAGCTCTCTCTTCCCCCCTCCCTCCCACAAGCTCTCTTCCCCCCGCCCCTCCCACAAGCTCTCTCTTCCCTCCTCCCTCCCTCCCACAAGCTCTCTTCCCCCTCTCCCTCCCACAAGCTCTCTCTTTCCCCCCTCCCTCCCTCCCTCCCACAAGCTCTCTCTTCCCCCCCTCCCTCCCACAAGCTCTCTCTTCCCCCATTCCCTCCCACAAGCTCTCTCTTCCCCCCCCTCCCACAAGCTCTCTCTTCCCCCGTCCCTCCCACAAGCTCTCTCTCCCCCCCTCCCTCCCACAAGCTCTCGCTTCCCCCCCTTCCTCCCACAAGCTCTCTCTTCCCCCCCTCCCTCCTACAAGCTCTCTCTTCCCCCCTCCCTCGCACAAGCTCTCTCTTCCCCCCCCCTCCCTCCCACCCACAAGCTCTCTCTTCCCCCCCCTCCCTCCCACAAGCTCTCTCTTCCCCCCCCTCCCTCCCACAAGCTCTCTCTTCCCCCCCTCCCTCCCACAAGCTCTCTCTTCCCCCCCCCACAAGCTTTCTCTTCCGCCCACTCCCTCCCTCCCTCCCACAAACTCTCTCTTCCCCCCCTCCCTCCCTCCCACAAGCTCTCTCTTCCCCCCTCCCTCCCACAAGCTCTCTCTTCCCCCCTTCCTCAAGCTCTCTCTTCCCTCCCCTCCCTCCCACCCACAAGCTCTGTCTTCCGCCCATCTCACCCACAAGCTCTCTCTTCCCCCCACTCCCTTCCACCCACAAGCTCTCTCTTCCCCCCCCTCCCTCCCACAAGCTCTCTCTCCCCCCCCTCCCTCCCACAAGCTCTCTCTTCCCCCCTTCCCTCCCACAAGCTGTCTCTTCCCCCCCTCCCTCCCACAAGCTCTCTCTTCCCCCCCTCCCTCCCACAAGCTCTCTCTTCCCCCCCTCCCTCCCACAAGCTCTCTCTTCCCCCCCACCCTCGCACAAGCTCTCTCTTCCCCCCCTCCCTCCCACCCACAAGCTCTCTCTTCCACCCCTCCCACAAGCTCTCTCTTCTCCCCACTCCCTCCCACCCACAAGCTCTCTCTTCCACCCCTCACACAAGCTCTCTCTTCCCTCCCCTCCCTCCCACCCACAAGCTCTCTTCCCCCCCTCCCTCCCACAAGCTCTCTCTTCCCCTCCCCTCCCTCCCACAAGCTCTCTCTTCCCCCCCACCCTCCCACAAGCTCTCTCTTCCCCCCCCTCCCACAAGCTCTCTCTTCCCCCACCTCCCTCCCACAAGTTCTCTCTTCCCCCCGCTCCCACAAGCTCTCTCTTCCCCCCTCTCTCCCACAAGCTCTCTCTTCCCCCCTCCCACAAGCTCTCTCTTCCCCCCCTCCCTCCCACAAGCTCTCTTTTCCCCCCCTCCCTCCCTCCCTCCCTCCCATAAGCTCTCTCTTCCCCCCTCCCTCCCACAAGCTCTCTCTTCCCCCCCTCCCTCCCACAAGCTCTCTCTTCCCCCCTCCCTCCCACAAGCCCCCACCCTCCCTCCCTCCCTCTCACAAGCTCTCTCTTCCCCCCCACCTCCCTCCCACAAGCTCTCTCTTCCCCCCCCTCCCTCCCACGAGCTCTCTCTTCCCCCCTTCCCTCCCACAAGCTCTTTCTTCCCCCCCTCCCTCCCACAAGCTCTCTCTTCCCCCCCTCCCTCAAGCTCTCTCTTCCCCCCTCCCTCCCACAAGCTCTCTCTTCCCCCCGTCCCTCGCACAAGCTCTCTTCCCCCCCGTCCCTCCCACCCACAAGCTCTCTCTTCCACCCCTCCCAGAAGCTCTCTCTTCCCCCCCTCCCTCCCACCCACAAGCTCTCTCTTCCACCCCTCCCACAAGCTCTCTCTTCCCTCCCCTCCCTCCCACCCACAAGCTCTCTTTCCCCCTCTCCCTCACACAAGCTCTCTCTCCCCCCCGCTCCCTCCCACAAGCTCTCTCTTCCCCCCTCCCTCCCACAAGCTCTCTTCCCCCCGCCCCTCCCACAAGCTCTCTCTTCCTCCTCCCTCCCTCCCACAAGCTCTCTTCCCCCTCTCCCTCCCACAAGCTCTCTCTTTCCCCCCTCCCTCCCTCCCACAAGCTCTCTCTTCCCCACCTCCCTCCCACAAGCTCTCTCTTCCACCATTCCCTCCCACAAGCTCTCTCTTCACCCCCCTCCCACAAGCTCTCTCTTCCCCCCTCCCTCCCACAAGCTCTCTCTTCCCCCCTACCTCAAGCTCTCTCTTCCCTCCCCTCCCTCCCACCCACAAGCTCTGTCTTCCCCCCATCTCACCCACAAGCTCTCTCTTCCCCCCACTCCCTCCCACCCACAAGCTCTCTCTTCCCCCCCCCCTCCCTCCCACAAGCTCTCTCTCCCCCCCCTCCCTCCCTCCCTCCCACAAGCTCTCTCTTCCCCCCCTCCCTCCCACAAGCTCTCTCTTCCACCATTCCCTCCCACAAGCTCTCTCTTCCCCCCCCTCCCACAAGCTCTCTCTTCCCCCCGTCCCTCCCACAAGCTCTCTCTCCCCCCGTCCCTCCCACAAGCTCTCGCTTCCCCCCCTCCCTCCCACAAGCTCTCTCTTCCCCCCCTCCCTCCTACAAGCTCTCTCTTCCCCCCTCCCTCGCACAAGCTCTCTCTTCCCCCCCCCCTCCCTCCCACCCACAAGCTCTCTCTTCCCCCCCCTCCCTCCCACAAGCTCTCTCTTCCCCCCCCTCCCTCCCACAAGCTCTCTCTTACCCCCCTCCCTCCCACAAGCTCTCTCTTCCCCCCCCCCACAAGCTTTCTCTTCCGCCCACTCCCTCCCTCCCTCCCACAAACTCTCTCTTCCCACCCTCCCTCCCTCCCACAAGCTCTCTCTTCCCCCCTCCCTCCCACAAGCTCTCTCTTCCCCCCTCCCTCAAGCTCTCTCTTCCCTCCCCTCCCTCCCACCCACAAGCTCTGTCTTCGGCCCATCTCACCCACAAGCTCTCTCTTCCCCCCACTCCCTCCCACCCACAAGCTCTCTCTTCCCACCCCCTCCCTCCCACAAGCTCTCTCTCCCCCGCCTCCCTCCCACAAGCTCTCTCTTCCCCCCTTCCCTCCCACAAGCTCTCTCTTCCCCCCCTCCCTCCCACAAGCTCTCTCTTCCCCCCCTCCCTCCCACAAGCTCTCTCTTCCCCCCCCTCCCTCCCACAAGCTCTCTCTTCCCCCCCCTCCCTGCCACAAGCTCTCTCTTCCCCCCGCTCCCTCCCACAAGCTCTCTCTTCCCCCCCCTCCCTCGCACAAGCTCTCTCTTCCCCCTCCCTCCCTCCCACCCACAAGCTCTCTCTTCCCCCCACTCCCTCCCACAAGCTCTCTCTTCCCCCCCTCCCTCCCACAAGCTCTCTCTTCCCCCCTTCCCTCCCACAAGCTCTTTCTTCCCCCCCTCCCTCCCACAAGCTCTCTCTTCCCCCCTCCCGCAAGCTCTCTCTTCCCCCCTCCCTCCCACAAGCTCTCTCTTCCCCCCCTCCCTCGCACAAGCTCTCTCTTTCCCCCCTCCCTCCCACCCACAAGCTCTCTCTTCCACCCCTCCCACAAGCTCTCTCTTCCCCCCCTCCCTCCCACCCACAAGCTCTCTCTTCCACCCCTCCCACAAGCTCTCTATTCCCTCCCCTCCCTCCCACCCACAAGCTCTCTTCCCCCCCTCTCCCTCACACAAGCTCTCTCTCCCCCCTGCTCCCTCCCACAAGCTCTCTCTTCCCCCCCTCCCTCCCACAAGCTCTCTCTTCCCCCCCTCCCTCCCACAAGCTCTCTCTTCCCCCCCTCCCTCCCACAAGCTCTCTCTTCCCCCATTCCCTCCCACAAGCTCTCTCTTCCCCCCACTCCCACAAGCTCTCTCTTCCCCCCGTCCCTCCCACAAGCTCTCTCTCCCCCCCTCCCTCCCACAAGCTCTCGCTTCCCCCCCTCCCTCCCACAAGCTCTCTCTTCCCCCCCTCCCTCCTACAAGCTCTCTCTTCCCCCCTCCCTCGCACAAGCTCTCTCTTCCCCCCCCTCCCTCCCACCCACAAGCTCTCTCTTCCCCCCCCTCCCTCCCACAAGCTCTCTCTTCCCCTCCCTCCCTCCCACAAGCTCTCTCTTCCCCCCCTCCCTCCCACAAGCTCTCTCTTCGCCCCCCCCACAAGCTTTCTCTTCCGCCCACTCCCTCCCTCCCTCCCACAAACTCTCTCTTCCCCCCCTCCCTCCCTCCCACAAGCTCTCTCTTCCCCCCCTCCCTCCCACAAGCTCTCTCTTCCCCCATTCCCTCCCACAAGCTCTCTCTTCCCCCTCCTCCCACAAGCTCTCTCTTCCCCCCGTCCCTCCCACAAGCTCTCTCTCCCCCCCTCCCTCCCACAAGCTCTCGCTTCCCCCCCTCCCTCCCACAAGCTCTCTCTTCCCCCCCTCCCTCCCACAAACTCTCTCTTCCCCCCCTCCCTCCCTCCCACAAGCTCTCTCTTCCCCCCTCCCTCCCACAAGCTCTCTCTTCCCCCCTACCTCAAGCTCTCTCTTCCCCCCACTCCCTCCCACCCACAAGCTCTCTCTTCCCCCCCCTCCCTCCCACAAGCTCTCTCTCCCCCCCGTCCCTCCCACAAGCTCTCTCTTCCCCCCTTCCCTCCCACAAGCTCTCTCTTCCCCCCCTCCCTCCCACAAGCTCTCTCTTCACCCCCTCCCTCCCACAAGCTCTCTCTTCCCCCCCTCCCTCCCACAAGCTCTCTCTTCCCCCCCACCCTCGCACAAGCTCTCTCTTCCCCCCCTCCCTCCCACCCACAAGCTCTCTCTTCCACCCCTCCCACAAGCTCTCTCTTCCCCCCACTCCCTCCCACCCACAAGCTCTCTCTTCCACCCCTCCCAAAAGCTCTCTCTTCCCTCCCCTCCCTCCCACCCACAAGCTCTCTTCCCCCCCCCTCCCTCCCACAAGCTCTCTCTTCCCCTCCCCTCCCTCCCACAAGCTCTCTCTTCCCCCCCACCCTCCCACAAGCTCTCTCTTCCCCCCTCTCTCCCACAAGCTCTCTCTTCCCCCCCCTCCCACAAGCTCTCTCTTCCCTCCTCCCTCCGTCTCACAAGCTCTCTTCCCCCCCTCCCTCCCACAAGCTATCTTCCCCCCCTCCCTCCCACAAGCTCTCTCTTTCCCCCCGCTCCCTCCCTCCCTCCCACAAGCTCTCTCTTCCCCCCCTCCCTCCCACAAGCTCTCTCTTCCCCCCTTCCCTCCCACAAGCTCTCTCTTCCCCCCCGTCCCACAAGCTCGCTCTTCCTCCTGTCCCTCCCACAAGCTCTCTCCCCCCCCCCTCCCTCCCAAAAGCTCTCTCTTCCCCCCCTCCATCCCACAAGCTCTCTCTTCCCCCCCCTCCCTCCCACAAGCTCTCTCTTCCTCCCGTCCCTCCCACAAGCTCTCTCCCCCCTCCCTCCCTCCCACAAGCTCTCTCTTCCCCCACTCCATCCCACAAGCTCTCTCTTCCCCCCCTCCCTCCCACAAGCTCTCTCTTACCCCCCTCCCTCCCACAAGCTCTCTCTTCCCCCCTCCCTCCTACAAGCTCTCTCTTCCCCCCCTCCCTCGCACAAGCTCTCTCTTCCCCCCCCTCCCTCCCACCCACAAGCTCTCTCTTCCCCCCCCTCCCTCCCACAAGTTCTCTCTTCTCCCCCTCCCTCCCACAAGCTCTCTCTTCCCCCCCTCCCTCCCACAAGCTCTCTCTTCCCCCCCCCAAAAGCTTTCTCTTCCCCCCTCCCTCCCTCCCTCCCACACGCTCTCTCTTCCCCCCTCTCCCTCCCTCCCACAAGCTCTCTCTTCCCCCCTCCCTCCCACAAGTTCTCTCTTCCCCCCTCCCTCAAGCTCTCTCTTCCCTTCCCTCCCTCCCACCCACAAGCTCTCTCTTCCCCCCCCTCCATCCCACAAGCTCTCTCTTCCCCCCCTCCCTCCCACAAGCTCTCTCTTCGCCCCTCCCTCCCACAAGCTCTCTCTTCCCCCCCCGACAAGCTTTCTCTTCACCCCCTCCCTCCCTCCCTCCCACAAGCTCTCTCTTCCCCCCTGTCCCTCCCTCCCACAAGCTCTCTCTTCCCCCCTCCCTCCCACAAGCTCTCTCTTCCCCCCTCCCTCCCACAAGCTCTCTCTTCCCTCCTCCCTCCCTCCCACAAGCTCTCTTCCCCCCTCCCTCACAGAAGCTCTCTCTTTACCCCCTTCCCTCCCTCCCTCCCACAAGCTCTCTCTTCCCCCCCCCCTCCCACAAGCTCTCTTCCCCCCCCCCTCCATCCCACAAGCTCTCTCTTCCCCCCCTCCCCCCCTCCCAGAAGCTCTCTTCCCCCCCATTCCTCCCACAAGCTCTCTCTTTCCTCCTCCCTCCCTCCCACAAGCTCTCTTCCCCCCCTCCCTCCCACAAGCTCTCTCTCCCCCCCTCCCTCCATCCCACAAGCTCTCTCTTCCCCCCCCCTTCCTCCCACAAGCTCTCTCTTCCCCCCCCTCCCTCCCACAAGCTCTCTCTTCCCCCCTTCCCTCCCACAAGCTCTCTCTTCTCCCCCCCCGTCCCACAAGCTCTCTCTTCCTCCCGTTCCTCCCACAAGCTCTCTCTCCCCCCCACTCCCTCCCACAAGCTCTCTCATCCCCCCCTCCATCCCACTAGCTCTCTCTTCCCCCCTCCTCCCTCCCACAAGCTCTCTCTTCCCCCCCTCCCTCCCACAAGCTCTCTCTTCCCCCCTCCCTGCTACAAGCTCTCTCTTCCCCCCCTCCCTCACACAAGCTCTCTCTTCCCCCCCCTCCCTCCCACCCACAAGCTCTCTCTTCCCCCCCCTCCCTCCCACAAGCTCTCTCTTCCCCCCCTCCCTCCCACAAGCTCTCTCTTCCCCCCCCCACAAGCTTTCTCTTCCCCCCCTTCCTCCCTCCCTCCCACAAGCTCTCTCTTCCCCCCCCTCCCTCCCTCCCTCCCACAAGCTCTCTCTTCCCCCCTCTCCCTCCCTCCCACAAGCTCTCTCTTCCCCCCCACCCTCCCACAAGCTCTCTCTTCCCCTCTCCCTCCCACAAGCTCTCTCTTCCCTCCTCCCTCCCGCCCACAAGCTCTCTTCCCCCCCCTCCCTCCCACAAGCTCTCTACCCCCCCCCTCCCTCCCACAAGCTCTCTCTTCCCCCCCTCCCTCCCACAAGCTCTCTCTTCCCCCCGCTCCCACAAGCACTCTCTTCCCCCCCCCGCCTCCCACAAGCTCTCTCTTCCCACCCCTCCCACAAGCTCTCTCTTCCCCCCCCTCCCACAAGCTCTCTCTTCCCCCCCTCCCTCCCACAAGCTCTCTCTTCCCCCCCCTCCCACAAGCTCTCTCTTCCCTCCTCCCTCCCTCCCACAAGCTCTCTTCCCCCCCTCCCTCCCACAAGCTCTCTCTTTCCCCCCCCTCCCTCCCTCCCTCCCACAAGCTCTCTCTTCCCCCACTCCCTCCCACAAGCTCTCTCTTCCCCCCCTACCCTCCCACAAGCTCTCTCTTCCCCCCCACCGTCCCACAAGCTCTCTCTTCCCTCCCCTCCCTCCCACCCACAAGCTCTCTTCCCCCCCCTCTCCCACAAGCTCTCTCTTCCCCCCTCCCTGCTACAAGCTCTCTCTTCCCCCCCTCCCTCACACAAGCTCTCTCTTCCCCCCCCCCCCTCCCTCCAACAAGATCTCTCTTCCCCCCCTCCCTCCCACAAGCTCTCTCTTCTCCCCCCCCTCCCTCCCTCGCTCCCACAGGCTCTCTCCCCCCCCTCCCTCCCTCAAGCTCTCTCTTCCCCCCTCCTCCAAGTTGTCTCTTCCCCCCCATCCCTCCCACAAGCTCTCTCTCCCCCCCCTCCTACCCACAAGCTCTCTCTTCCCCCCTCCCTCCCACAAGCTCTTTCTTCCCCCCCTCCCTCCCACTAGCTCTCTCTTCCCCCCTCCCTCCCACCCACAAGCTCTCTCTTCCACCCCTCCCACAAGCTCTCTCTTCCCTCCCCTCCCTCCCACCCACAAGCTCTCTTCCCCCCCCTCTCCCTCCCACAAGCTCTCTCTTCCCCCACCTCCCTCCCACAAGCTCTCTCTTCCAACCTCCCTCCCACAAGCTCTCTCTTCCCCCCCTCCCACAAGCTCTCTGTTTCCCCCCGCCCCTCCCACAAGCTCTCTCTTCCCTCCTCCCTCCCTCCCGCAAGCTCTCTTCCCCCCCTCCCTCCCACAAGCTCTCTCTTTCCCCCCCCTCCTTCCCTCCCTCCCACAATCTCTCCCTTCCCCCCCTCCCTCCCACAAGCTCTCTCTTCCCCCCTTCCCTCCCACAAGCTCTCTCTTCCCCCCGCTCCCACAAGCTCTCTCTTCCCCCCGTCCCTCCCACAAGCTCTCTCTCCCCCCCCCTCCCTCCCACAAGCTCTCGCTAACCCCCCTCCCTCCCACAAGCTCTCTCTCCCCCCCTCCCTCCTACAAGCTCTCTCTTCCCCCCCTCCCTCGCACAAGCTCTCTTCCCCCCCTCCCTCCCACCCACAAGCTCTCCCTTCCCCCCCCCTCCCTCCCACAAGCTCTCTCTTCACCCCCTACCTCCCACAAGCTCTCTCTTCCCCACCTCCCTCCCACAAGCTCTCTTCCCCCCCCCCCACAAGCTCTCTCTTCCGCCCCCTCCCTCCCTCCCTCCCTCCCACAAACTCTCTCTTCCCCCCCTCCCTCCATCCCACAAGCTCTCTCTTCCCCCCTCCCTCCCACAAGCTCTCTCTTCCCCCCTCCCTCAAGCTCTCTCTTCCCTCCCCTCCCTCCCACCCACAAGCTCTCTCTTCCCCCCATCTCACCCACAAGCTCTCTCTTCCCCCCCTCCCTCCCTCCCACAAGCTCTCTCTTCCCCCCTCCCTCCCACAAGCTCTCTCTTCCCCCCCTCCCTCGCACAAGCTCTCTCTTCCCCCCCTCCCTCCCACAAGCTCTCTCTTCCCCCCCACCCTCGCACAAGCTCTCTCTTCCCCCCCTCCCTCCCACCCACAAGCTCTCTCTTCCACCCCTCCCACAAGCTCTCTCTTCCCCCCACTCCCTCCCACTCACAAGCTCTCTCTTCCACCCCTCCCACAAGCTCTCTCTTCCCTCCCCTCCCTCCAAACCCACAAGCTCTCTTCCCCCCCTCCCTCCCACAAGCTCTCTCTTCCCCCGCCTCCCTCCCACAAGCTCTCTCTTCCACCCCTCCCTCCCACAAGCTCTCTCTTCCCCGCCCTCCCACAAGCTCTCTCTTCCCCCCCCTCCCTCCCACAAGTTCTCTCTTCCCCCCCCTCCCACAAGCTCTCTCTTCCCTCCCTCCCTCCCACAAGCTCTCTCTTCTCCCCCTCCCACAAGCTCTCTCTTCCCTCCTCCCTCCCTCCCACAAGCTCTCTTCCCCCCCCCTCCCTCCCACAAGCTCTCTCTTTCCCCCCCCTCCCTCCCTTCCTCCCACAAGCTCTCTCTTCCCCCCCCCTCCCTCCCACAAGCTCTCTCTTCCCCCCTTCCCTTCCACAAGCTCTCTCTTCCCCCCCCCGTCCCACAAGCTCTCTCTTCCTCCCGTCCCTCCCACAAGCTCTCTCCACCCCCCCTCCCTCCCACAAGCTCTCTCTTCCCCCCCTCCATCCCACAAGCTCTCTCTTCCCCCCCCCTCCCTCCCACAAGCTCTCTCTTCCCCCCCTCCCTCCCACAAGCTCTCTCTTCCCCCCTCCCTCCTACAAGCTCTCTCTTCCACCCCTCCCTCCCACAAGCTCTCTCTTCCCCCGCCTCCCACAAGCTCTCTCTTCCCCCCCCGCCCTCCCACAAGCTCTCTCTTCCCCTCTCCCTCCCACAAGCTCTCTCTTCCCTCCTCCCTCCCTCCCACAAGCTCTCTTCCCCCCTCCCTCACAGAAGCTCTCTCTTTCCCCCTTTCCCTCCCTCCCTCCCACAAACTCTCTCTTCCCCCCCATCCCACAAGCTCTCTTCCCCCCGCCTCCATCCCACAAGCTCTCTCTTCCCCCCCTCCCCCCCCTCCCAGAAGCTCTCTTCCCCCCCATTCCTCCCACAAGCTCTCTCTTTCCTCCTCCCTCCCTCCCTCCCACAAGCTCTCTTCCCCCCCTCCCTCCCACAAGCTCTCTCTTCCCCCCCCCTTCCTCCCATAAACTCTCTCTTCACCCCCTCCCTCCCACAAGCTCTCTCTTGCCCCCTTCCCTCCCACAAGCTCTCTCTTCCCCCCCCCACGTCCCACAAGCTCTCTCTTCCTCTCGTCCCTCCCACAAGCTCTCTCTTCCCCCCTTCCATCCCACAAGCTCTCTCTTCCCCCCCCTCCCTCCCACAAGCTCTCTCTTCCCCCCCTCCCTCCCACAAGCTCTCTCTTCCCCCCCTCCCTCCCTCAAGCTCTCTCTTCCCCCCCTCCCTCGCACAAGCTCTCTCTTCCCCCGCCTCCCTCCCAACCACAAGCTCTCTCTTGCCCCCCCTCCCTCCCACAAGCTCTCTCTTCCCCCCCTCCCTCCCACAAGCTCTCTCTTCCCCCGCTCCCTCCCACAAGCTCTCTCTTCCCCCCCCACAAGCTTTCTCTTCCCCCCCCTCCCTCCCACCCTCCCACAAGCTCTCTCTTCCCCCCCTCCCTCCCTCCCACAAGCTCTCTCTTCCCCCCTCCCTCCCACAAGCTCTCTCTTCCCCACTCCCTCAAGCTCTCTCTTCCCTCCCCTCCCTCCCACCCACAAGCTCTCTCTTCCCCTCCTCCCTCCCACAAGCTCTCTCTTCCCCCCCTCCCTCCCACAAGCTCTCTCTACACCCCCCTCCCTCCCACAAGCTCTCTCTTCCCCCCTCCCTCCCACAAGCTCTCTCTTCCCCCCCTCCCTCCCACAAGCTCTCTCTTCCCCTTCTCCCACCCACAAGCTCTCTCTTCCCTCCTCCCACCCACAAGATCTCTCTTCCCTCATCCCTCCCTCCCACAAGCTCTCTCTTCCACCCCTCCCACAAGCTCTCTCTTCCACCCCTCCCACAAGCTCTCTCTTCCCCCCCTCCCACAAGCTCTCTCTTCCACCCCTCCCACAAGCTCTCTCTTTCCCCCCTCCCACAAGCTCTCTCCTCCCTCCTCCCTCAAGCTCTCTCTTCCCCCCGCTCCCTCCCACCCAAAAGCTCTCTCTTCCCCTCCTCCGTCCCACAAGCTCTCTCTTCCACCCCTCCCTCCCACAAGCTCTCTCTTCCACCCCTCCCACAAGCTCTCTCTTCCACCCCTCCCACAAGCTCTCTCTTCCCCCCCCTCCCACAAGCTCTCTCTTCCACCCCTCCCACAAGCTCTCTCTTTCCCCCCTCCCACAAGCTCTCTCCTCCCCCTCCCTCAAGCTCTCTCTTCCCCCCTCCCACCCACAAAATCTCTCTTCCCCCCTCCCTCCCTCAAGCTCTCTCTAACCCCCTCCCTCCCACAAGCTCTCTCTTCCCCCCTCCCTCCCACAAGCTCTCTCATCCCCCCTCCCTCCCACAAGCTCTCTCTTCCCCCCCTCCCCCCCCTCCCAGAAGCTCTCTTCCCCCCCATTCCTCCCACAAGCTCTCTCTTTCCTCCTCCCTCCCTCCCACAAGCTCTCTTCCCCCCCTCCCTCCCACAAGCTCTCTCTCCCCCCCTCCCTCCATCCCACAAGCTCTCTCTTCCCCCCCCCTTCCTCCCACAAGCTCTCTCTTCCCCCCCCTCCCTCCCACAAGCTCTCTCTTCCCCCCTTCCCTCCCACAAGCTCTCTCTTCTCCCCCCCCCGTCCCACAAGCTCTCTCTTCCTCCCGTTCCTCCACAAGCTCTCTCTCCCCCCCACTCCCTCCCACAAGCTCTCTCATCCCCCCCTCCATCCCACTAGCTCTCTCTTCCCCCCTCCTCCCTCCCACAAGCTCTCTCTTTCCCCCTCCCTCCCACAAGCTCTCTCTTCCCCCCTCCCTGCTACAAGCTCTCTCTTCCCCCCCTCCCTCACACAAGCTCTCTCTTCCCCCCCCTCCCTCCCACCCACAAGCTCTCTCTTCCCCCCCCTCCCTCCCACAAGCTCTCTCTTCCCCCCCTCCCTCCCACAAGCTCTCTCTTCCCCCCCCCACAAGCTTTCTCTTCCCCCCCTTCCTCCCTCCCTCCCACAAGCTCTCTCTTCCCCCCCCTCCCTCCCTCCCACAAGCTCTCTCTTCCCCCCTCTCCCTCCCTCCCACAAGCTCTCTCTTCCCCCCTCCCTCCCACAAGCTCTCTCTTCCCCCCTTCCCTTCCACAAGCTCTCTCTTCCCCCCCCCCGTCCCACAAGCTCTCTCTTCCTCCCGTCCCTCCCACAAGCTCTCTCCACCCCCCTCCCTCCACAAGCTCTCTCTTCCCCCCCTCCATCCCACAAGCTCTCTCTTCCCCCCCTCCCTCCCACAAGCTCTCTCTTCCCCCCCTCCCTCCCACAAGCTCTCTCTTCCCCCCTCCCTCCTACAAGCTCTCTCTTCCACCCCTCCCTCCCACAAGCTCTCTCTTCCCCCGCCTCCCACAAGCTCTCTCTTCCCCCCCCGCCCTCCCACAAGCTCTCTCTTCCCCTCTCCCTCCCACAAGCTCTCTCTTCCCTCCTCCCTCCCTCCCACAAGCTCTCTTCCCCCCTCCCTCACAGAAGCTCTCTCTTTCCCCCTTTCCCTCCCTCCCTCCCACAAACTCTCTCTTCCCCCCCATCCCACAAGCTCTCTTCCCCCCGCCTCCATCCCACAAGCTCTCTCTTCCCCCCCTCCCCCCCTCCCAGAAGCTCTCTTCCCCCCATTCCTCCCACAAGCTCTCTCTTTCCTCCTCCCTCCCTCCCTCCCACAAGCTCTCTTCCCCCCCTCCCTCCCACAAGCTCTCTCTTCCCCCCCCCCTTCCTCCCATAAACTCTCTCTTCACCCCCTCCCTCCCACAAGCTCTCTCTTGCCCCCTTCCCTCCCACAAGCTCTCTCTTCCCCCCCCCCCGTCCCACAAGCTCTCTCTTCCTCTCGTCCCTCCCACAAGCTCTCTCTTCCCCCTTCCATCCCACAAGCTCTCTCTTCCCCCCCTCCCTCCCACAAGCTCTCTCTTCCCCCCCTCCTCCCACAAGCTCTCTCTTCCCCCCCTCCCTCCCTCAAGCTCTCTCTTCCCCCCTCCCTCGCACAAGCTCTCTCTTCCCCCGCCTCCCTCCCAACCACAAGCTCTCTCTTGCCCCCCCTCCCTCCCACAAGCTCTCTCTTCCCCCCCTCCCTCCCACAAGCTCTCTCTTCCCCCGCTCCCTCCCACAAGCTCTCTCTTCCCCCCCCACAAGCTTTCTCTTCCCCCCCCTCCCTCCCACCCTCCCACAAGCTCTCTCTTCCCCCCCTCCCTCCCTCCCACAAGCTCTCTCTTCCCCCCCTCCCTCCCACAAGCTCTCTCTTCCCCACCTCCCTCAAGCTCTCTCTTCCCTCCCCATCCC
>NW_027253561.1:0-14536 GCF_044704955.1 Pristiophorus japonicus | reverse complement strand
GTCAGTTTGGGGGGAGTCAGTGTGGTGGAGTCAGTGTGGAGGGGGAGTCAGTGTGGAGGGGGAGTCAGTGTGGGGGGGCCAGTGTGTGGGGGAGTCAGTGTGGGGGGAGTCAGTGTGGGGGGAGTCAGTGTGGGGGAGTCAGTGTGGGGGGAGTCAGTGTGGGGCGGTCAGTGTGGGGCGGTCAGTGTGGGGGGAATCAGTGTGGGGGGAGTCAGTGTGGTGGGAGTCAGTGTGGGCGGGAGTCAGTGTGGGGGGGTCAGTGTGGGGTGGAGTCAGTGTGGGGTGGTGTCAGTGTGGGGTGAATCAGTGTGGGGGGAGTCAGTGTAGGGGGGGAGTCAGTGTGGGGGGGGAGTCAGTGTGGGGGTGGAGTCAGTGTGGGGGTGGAGTCAGTGTGGGGGCGAGTCAGTGTGGTGGGAGTAAGTGTGGGGGAGTCAGTGTGGGGGGAGTCAGTGTGGGGGGGTCAGTGTGGGGGGAGTCAGTGTGGGGGGAGTCAGTGTGGGGGGAGTCAGGGTTGGGGGTCACTGTGGGGGGGAGTCAGTGTGTGGGGGAGTCAGTGTGGGGGGAGTCAGTGTATGGGGAGTCAGTGTGGGGGGGAGTCAGTGTGGGGGGAGTCAGTGTGGGGGGGAGTCAGTGTGTGGGAGTCAGTGTGGGGGGAAATCAGTGTGGGGGGAGTCAGTGTGGGGGGGAGTCAGTGTGGGACGGTCAGTGTGGGGGGAGTCAGTGTGGGGGGAGTCGATGTGCTGGGAATCAGACTGGGGGAGTCAGTGTGGGGGTGGTCAGTGTGGGGGGGAGTCAATGTGTCGGGGAGTCAGTGTGGTGGGGGTCAGTGTATGGAGAGTCAGTGTGGGGGGGAGTCAGTGTGTGGGGGTCAGTGTGGGGGAGTCATTGTGGGGGAGTCAGTGTGGGGGGAGTCAGTATGGGTGAGTCAGTGTGGGGGGATCAGTGTGGGGGGGAGTCATTGTGGGGGAGTCAGTGGTGGGGGAGTCAGTGTGGGGGGCTCAGTGTGGGGGGGAGTCAGTGTGTGGGGGAGTCAGAGTGGGGGGGGAGTCAGTGTGGGGGAGTCAGAGTGGGGGGGAGTCAGTGTGGGGGAGTCAGTGTGGGGGGGAGTCAGTGTGGGGGGCGCAATGTGGGGGGGAAACAGTGTGGTTGGAGTCAGTGTGGGGGGGTCAGTGTGGGGGGAAGTCAGTGTGGGGGGAGTCAGTGTGGGGGAGTCATTGTGGGGGGGAGTCAGTGTGGGGGGGTCAGTGTGGTGGGGAGTCAGTGTGGGGGGAGTCACTGTGGGGGGAGTCACTGTGGGGGGAGTCAGTGTGGTGGGAGTCAGTGTGGGGGGGAGTCAGTGTGGGGAGTCAGTGTGGGGGCGAGTCAATGTGGGGGGTGTCATTGTGGGTGGAGTCAGTGTGGGGGGGAGTCAGTGTGGGGGGAGTCAGTGTGGGGGTGGAGTAAGTGTGGAGGGGGAGTCAGTGTGGGGGGGAGTCAGTGTGGGGGGGGCAGTGTGTGGGGGAGTCAGTGTGGGGGGAAGTCAGTGTGGGGGGAGTCAGTGTGGGGGAGTCATTGTGGGGGGGAGTTAGTGTGGGGGGGTCAGTGTGGTGGGGAGTCAGTGTGGGGCGGTCAGTGTGGGGGGAATCAGTGTGGGCGGGAGTCAGTGTGGTGGAGTCAGTGTGGGGGAGTCAGTGTGGTGGGAGTCAGTGTGGGGGGGAGTCAGTGTGGGGCGTTCAGTGTGGGGGGAGTCAGTTTGGGGGGAGTCAGTGTGGGGGAGTCAGTGTGGGGGTGGAGTAAGTGTGGAGGGGGAGTCAGTGTGGGGGGGAGTCAGTGTGGGGGGGGCAGTGTGTGGGGGAGTCAGTGTGGGGGGAGTCAGTGTGGGGGGAGTCAGTGTGGGGGGGTCAGTGTGGGTGGAGTCAGTGTGGGGGGGTCAGTGTGGGGCGAAGTCAGTGTGGGGGAGTCAGTGTGGGGGACCGTCAGTGTGGGGGGAGTTAGTGTGGGGGGGAGTCATTGTGTGGGGAGTCAGTGTGGGGGGAGTCAGTGTGGGGGGAGTTAGTGTGGGGGGAGTCAGTGTGGGGGAGTCATTGTGGGGGGGAGTCAGTGTGGGGGGCTCAGTTTGGAGGGAGAAAGTGTGGGGGAGTCTGTGGGGGGGTCAGTGTGGGGGGAAGTCATTGTGGGGGGGTCAGTGTGGGGGGAGTCAGTGTGGGGGGGTCAGTGTGGGGGGAGTCAGTGTGGGATGGTCAGTGTGGGGGGAGTCAGTGTGTGGGGAGTCAGTGTTGGGGAGTCAGTGTGGGGGGAGTCATTGTGTGGGGAGTCAGTGTGGGGGGGAGTCAATGTGGGGGGTGTCATTGTGGGTGGAGTCAGTGTGGGGGGGAGTCAGTGTGGGGGGAGTCAGTGTGGGGGGGAGTCAGTGTAGGGGGGAGTCAGTGTGTGGGGGGAGTCAGTGTGTGGGGGGAGTCAGTGTGGGGGAGTCAGTGTGGGGGGCGTCAGTGTGGGGGGGAGTCCTTGTGTGGGGAGATAGTGTGGGGGGGAGTCAATGTGGGGGGGGAGTCATTGTGGGGGGAATCAGTGTGGGGGGAGTCATTGTGTGGGGAGTAAGTGTGGGAGGGAGTCAGTGTGGGGGCGAGTCAATGTGTGGGGGGAGTCAGTGTGTGGGGGGAGTCAGTGTGGGGGTAAGTCAGTGTGTGGGGGTCAGTGTGGGGGAGTCAGTGTGTGGGGGTAGTCAGTGTGGGGGGAGTCAGTGTGGGGGGAGTCTGTGGGTGGGGGGAGTCAGTGTGGGGGGGTCAGTGTGGGGGGGAGTCAGTGTGGGGGGGCCAGTGTGTGGGGGAGTCAGTGTGGGGGAGTCAGTGTGGGGGAGTCAGTGTGGTGGGAGTCAGTGTGGGGGGGAGTCAGTGTGGGGCGGTCAGTGTGTGGGGGAGTCAGTGTGGGGGGAGTCAGTTTGGGGGGAGTCAGTGTGGGGGAGTCAGTGTGGGGGTGGAGTCAGTGTGGAGGGGGAGTCAGACGGGGGGGGGAGTCAGTGTGGGGGGGCCAGTGTGTGGGGGAGTCAGTGTGGGGGAGTCAGTGTGGGGGGAGTCATTGTGGGGGAGTCAGTGTGGGGGAGTCAGTGTGGCGGGGTCAGTGTGTGGGGAGTCATTGTGGGGGAGTCAGTGTGGGGGAGTCAGTGTGGTGGGGTCAGTGTGGGGGAGTCAGTGTGGGGGAGTCAGTGTGGGGGGGTCAGTGTGGGGGGGAGTCAGTGTGGGGGGAGTCAGTGTGGGGGGGTCAGTGTGTGCGAGTCAGTGTGGGGGAGTCAGTGTGGGGGAGTCATAGTGGGGGGGCGGTGAGTCAGTGTGTGGGGGAGTCAGTGTGGGGGAGTCAGTGTGGGGGGGAGCGGGATTCAGTGTGTGGGGGAGTCAGTGTGGGGGGGGGGAGTCAGTGTGTGGGGAGTCAGTGTGGGGCGGAGTCAGTGTGGGGGAGTCAATGTAGGGGAGTCAGTGTGGGGGGGTCAGTTTGGGGGAGTCAGTGTGGGGGAGTCAGTGTGGGGGGAGTTAGTGTGGGGGAGTCAGTATGGGGGGGTCAGTTTGGGGGAGTCAGTGTGGGGAGTGTCAGTGTGGGGGAGTCAGTGTGGGGGAGTCAGTGTGGGGAGGTTAGTGTGTGGGGAGTCAGTGACGGGAGTCAGTGTGGGGGGGTCAGTGTGTGGGGAGTCAGTGTGGGGGAGTCAGTGCAGCGGGGTCAGTGTCGGGGAGTCAGTGTGTGGGGAGTCAGTGTGGGGGAGTCAGTGTGGGGGGGTCAGTGTGTGGGGGATCAGTGTGGGGGAGTCAGTGTGGGGGGTTCAGTGTGGGGTGGTCAGTGTCTGGGGTGTCAGTGTGAGGGAGTCAGTGTGTGGGGAGTCAGTGTGTGGGGAGTCAGTGTGGGGGAGTCAGTGTGGGGGGTCAGTGTGGGGGAGTCAGTGTGGGGGGGTCAGTGTGGGGGATTCAGTGTGGGGGGAGTCAGTGTGGGGGGGTCAGTGTGGGGGAGTCAGTGTGGGGGAGTCAGTGTGGGGGGGAGTCAGTGTGGGGGGGAGTCAGTGTGAGGGAGTCAGTGTGGGGGGGTCAGTGTGGGGGAGTCAGTGTGGGGTTCAGTGTGGGGGGGTCAGTGTGGGGGGGGTCAGTGTGTGGGGGGTCAGTGTGGGGGAGTCAGTGTGGGGGGTTCAGTGTGGGGTGGTCAGTGTGTGGGGAATCAGTGTGGGCGGGAGTCAGTGTGGTGGAGTCAGTGTGGGGGAGTCAGTGTGGGGGAGTCAGTGTGTGCGAGTCAGTGTGGGGGAGTCAGTGTGGGGGAGTCAGAGTGGGGGGGGGGTGAGTCAGTGTGTGGGGGAGTCAGTGTGGGGGGGTCAGTGTGTGGGGAGTCAGTGAGGGGGGGATTCAGTGTGGGGGGGTCAGTGTGGGGGAGTCACTGTGGGGGAGTCAGAGTGGTGGGTGTGAGTCAGTGTGTGGGGAGTCAGTGTGGGGCGGAGTCAGTGTGGGGAAGTCAGTGTGGGGGAGTCAGTGTGGGGGGGAGCGGGATTCAGTGTGTGGGGGAGTCAGTGTGGGGGGGGGGAGTCAGTGTGTGGGGAGTCAGTGTGGGGCGGAGTCAGTGTGGGGGAGTCAATGTAGGGGAGTCATTGTGGGGGGGTCAGTTTGGGGGAGTCAGTGTGGGGGAGTCAGTGTGGGGGGAGTTAGTGTGGGGGAGTCAGTATGGGGGGGTCAGTTTGGGGGAGTCAGTGTGGGGAGTGTCAGTGTGGGGGAGTCAGTGTGGGGGAGTCAGTGTGGGGAGGTTAGTGTGTGGGGAGTCAGTGACGGGGGTCAGTGTGGGGGGGTCAGTGTGTGGGGAGTCAGTGTGGGGGAGTCAGTGCAGCGGGGTCAGTGTCGGGGAGTCAGTGTGTGGGGAGTCAGTGTGGGGGAGTCAGTGTGGGGGGGTCAGTGTGTGGGGGATCAGTGTGGGGGAGTCAGTGTGGGGGGTTCAGTGTGGGGTGGTCAGTGTCTGGGGTGTCAGTGTGAGGGAGTCAGTGTGTGGGGAGTCAGTGTGTGGGGAGTCAGTGTGGGGGAGTCAGTGTGGGGGGTCAGTGTGGGGGAGTCAGTGTGGGGGGGTCAGTGTGGGGGATTCAGTGTGGGGGGAGTCAGTGTGGGGGGGTCAGTGTGGGGGAGTCAGTGTGGGGGAGTCAGTGTGGGGGGGAGTCAGTGTGGGGGGGAGTCAGTGTGAGGGAGTCAGTGTGGGGGGGTCAGTGTGGGGGAGTCAGTGTGGGGTTCAGTGTGGGGGGGTCAGTGTGGGGGGGGTCAGTGTGTGGGGGGTCAGTGTGGGGGAGTCAGTGTGGGGGGTTCAGTGTGGGGTGGTCAGTGTGTGGGGAATCAGTGTGGGCGGGAGTCAGTGTGGTGGAGTCAGTGTGGGGGAGTCAGTGTGGGGGAGTCAGTGTGGTGGGAGTCAGTGTGGGGGGGAGTCAGTGTGGGGCGTTCAGTGTGGGGGGAGTCAGTTTGGGGGGAGTCAGTGTGGGGGAGTCAGTGTGGGGGTGGAGTAAGTGTGGAGGGGGAGTCAGTGTGGGGGGGAGTCAGTGTGGGGGGGGCAGTGTTTGGGGGAGTCAGTGTGGGGTTCAGTGTGGGGGGGTCAGTTTGGGGGAGTCAGTGTGGGGGAGTCAGTGTGGGGGGAGTTAGTGTGGGGGAGTCAGTATGGGGGGGTCAGTTTGGGGGAGTCAGTGTGGGGAGTGTCAGTGTGGGGGAGTCAGTGTGGGGGAGACAGTGTGGGGAGGTTAGTGTGTGGGGAGTCAGTGACGGGAGTCAGTGTGGGGGGGTCAGTGTGTGGGGAGTCAGTGTGGGGGAGTCAGTGCAGCGGGGTCAGTGTCGGGGAGTCAGTGTGTGGGGAGTCAGTGTGGGGGAGTCAGTGTGGGGGGGTCAGTGTGTGGGGGATCAGTGTGGGGGAGTCAGTGTGGGGGGTTCAGTGTGGGGTGGTCAGTGTCTGGGGTGTCAGTGTGAGGGAGTCAGTGTGTGGGGAGTCAGTGTGTGGGGAGTCAGTGTGGGGGAGTCAGTGTGGGGGGTCAGTGTGGGGGAGTCAGTGTGGGGGGGTCAGTGTGGGGGATTCAGTGTGGGGGGAGTCAGTGTGGGGGGGTCAGTGTGGGGGAGTCAGTGTGGGGGAGTCAGTGTGGGGGGGAGTCAGTGTGGGGGGGAGTCAGTGTGAGGGAGTCAGTGTGGGGGGGTCAGTGTGGGGGAGTCAGTGTGGGGTTCAGTGTGGGGGGGTCAGTGTGGGGGGGGTCAGTGTGTGGGGGGTCAGTGTGGGGGAGTCAGTGTGGGGAGTCAGTGTGGGGCGGTCAGTGTGGGGGGAATCAGTGTGGGCGGGAGTCAGTGTGGTGGAGTCAGTGTGGGGGAGTCAGTGTGGTGGGAGTCAGTGTGGGGGGGAGTCAGTGTGGGGCGTTCAGTGTGGGGGGAGTCAGTTTGGGGGGAGTCAGTGTGGGGGAGTCAGTGTGGGGGTGGAGTAAGTGTGGAGGGGGAGTCAGTGTGGGGGGGAGTCAGTGTGGGGGGGGCAGTGTGTGGGGGAGTCAGTGTGGGGGGAGTCAGTGTGGGGGAGTCAGTGTGGGGGGAGTCAGTGTGGGGGGGTCAGTGTCGGGGAGTCACTGTGTGGGGAGTCAGTGTGGGGGAGTCAGTGTGGGGGTGGAGTAAGTGTGGAGGGGGAGTCAGTGTGGGGGGGAGTCAGTGCAGCGGGGTCAGTGTCGGGGAGTCACTGTGTGGGGAGTCAGTGTGGGGGAGTCAGTGTGGGGGTGGAGTAAGTGTGGAGGGGGAGTCAGTGTGGGGGGGAGTCAGTGTGGGGGGGGCAGTGTGTGGGGGAGTCAGTGTGGGGGGAGTCAGTGTGGGGGGAGTCAGTGTGGGGGGGTCAGTGTGGGTGGAGTCAGTGTGGGGGGGTCAGTGTGGGGCGAAGTCAGTGTGGGGGAGTCAGTGTGGGGGACCGTCAGTGTGGGGGGAGTTAGTGTGGGGGGGAGTCATTGTGTGGGGAGTCAGTGTGGGGGGAGTCAGTGTGGGGGGAGTCAGTGTGGGGGGAGTCAGTGTGGGGGAGTCATTGTGGGGGGGAGTCAGTGTGGGGGGCTCAGTTTGGAGGGAGAAAGTGTGGGGGAGTCTGTGGGGGGGTCAGTGTGGGGGGAAGTCATTGTGGGGGGGTCAGTGTGGGATGGTCAGTGTGGGGGGAGTCAGTGTGTGGGGAGTCAGTGTTGGGGAGTCAGTGTGGGGGGAGTCATTGTGTGGGGAGTCAGTGTGGGGGGGAGTCAATGTGGGGGGTGTCATTGTGGGTGGAGTCAGTGTGGGGGGGAGTCAGTGTGGGGGGAGTCAGTGTGGGGGGGAGTCAGTGTAGGGGGGAGTCAGTGTGTGGGGGGAGTCAGTGTGTGGGGGGAGTCAGTGTGGGGGAGTCAGTGTGGGGGGCGTCAGTGTGGGGGGGAGTCCTTGTGTGGGGAGATAGTGTGGGGGGGAGTCAATGTGGGGGGGGAGTCATTGTGGGGGGAATCAGTGTGGGGGGAGTCATTGTGTGGGGAGTAAGTGTGGGAGGGAGTCAGTGTGGGGGCGAGTCAATGTGTGGGGGGAGTCAGTGTGTGGGGGGAGTCAGTGTGGGGGTAAGTCAGTGTGTGGGGGTCAGTGTGGGGGAGTCAGTGTGTGGGGGTAGTCAGTGTGGGGGGAGTCAGTGTGGGGGGAGTCTGTGGGTGGGGGGAGTCAGTGTGGGGGGGTCAGTGTGGGGGGGAGTCAGTGTGGGGGGGCCAGTGTGTGGGGGAGTCAGTGTGGGGGAGTCAGTGTGGGGGAGTCAGTGTGGTGGGAGTCAGTGTGGGGGGGAGTCAGTGTGGGGCGGTCAGTGTGTGGGGGAGTCAGTGTGGGGGGAGTCAGTTTGGGGGGAGTCAGTGTGGGGGAGTCAGTGTGGGGGTGGAGTCAGTGTGGAGGGGGAGTCAGACGGGGGGGGGAGTCAGTGTGGGGGGGCCAGTGTGTGGGGGAGTCAGTGTGGGGGAGTGAGTGTGGGGGGAGTCATTGTGGGGGAGTCAGTGTGGGGGAGTCAGTGTGGCGGGGTCAGTGTGTGGGGAGTCATTGTGGGGGAGTCAGTGTGGGGGAGTCAGTGTGGTGGGGTCAGTGTGGGGGAGTCAGTGTGGGGGAGTCAGTGTGGGGGGGTCAGTGTGGGGGGGAGTCAGTGTGGGGGGAGTCAGTGTGGGGGGGTCAGTGTGTGCGAGTCAGTGTGGGGGAGTCAGTGTGGGGGAGTCAGAGTGGGGGGGGGGTGAGTCAGTGTGTGGGGGAGTCAGTGTGGGGGGGTCAGTGTGTGGGGAGTCAGTGAGGGGGGGATTCAGTGTGGGGGGGTCAGTGTGGGGGAGTCACTGTGGGGGAGTCAGAGTGGGGGGTGTGAGTCAGTGTGTGGGGAGTCAGTGTGGGGCGGAGTCAGTGTGGGGAAGTCAGTGTGGGGGAGTCAGTGTGGGGGGGAGCGGGATTCAGTGTGTGGGGGAGTCAGTGTGGGGGGGGGGAGTCAGTGTGTGGGGAGTCAGTGTGGGGCGGAGTCAGTGTGGGGGAGTAAATGTAGGGGAGTCAGTGTGGGGGGGTCAGTTTGGGGGAGTCAGTGTGGGGGAGTCAGTGTGGGGGGAGTTAGTGTGGGGGAGTCAGTATGGGGGGGTCAGTTTGGGGGAGTCAGTGTGGGGAGTGTCAGTGTGGGGGAGTCAGTGTGGGGGAGTCAGTGTGGGGAGGTTAGTGTGTGGGGAGTCAGTGACGGGAGTCAGTGTGGGGGGGTCAGTGTGTGGGGAGTCAGTGTGGGGGAGTCAGTGCAGCGGGGTCAGTGTCGGGGAGTCAGTGTGTGGGGAGTCAGTGTGGGGGAGTCAGTGTGGGGGGGTCAGTGTGTGGGGGATCAGTGTGAGGGAGTCAGTGTGTGGGGAGTCAGTGTGTGGGGAGTCAGTGTGGGGGAGTCAGTGTGGGGGGTCAGTGTGGGGGAGTCAGTGTGGGGGGGTCAGTGTGGGGGATTCAGTGTGTGGGGAGTCAGTGTGGGGGGGTCAGTGTGGGGGAGTCAGTGTGGGGGAGTCAGTGTGGGGGGGAGTCAGTGTGGGGGGGAGTCAGTGTGAGGGAGTCAGTGTGGGGGGGTCAGTGTGGGGGAGTCAGTGTGGGGTTCAGTGTGGGGGGGTCAGTGTGGGGGGGGTCAGTGTGTGGGGGGTCAGTGTGGGGGAGTCAGTGTGGGGGGTTCAGTGTGGGGTGGTCAGTGTCTGGGGTGTCAGTGTGAGGGAGTCAGTGTGTGGGGAGTCAGTGTGTGGGGAGTCAGTGTGGGGGAGTCAGTGTGGGGGGTCAGTGTGGGGGAGTCAGTGTGGGGGGGTCAGTGTGGGGCGAAGTCAGTGTGGGGGAGTCAGTGTGGGGGACCGTCAGTGTGGGGGGAGTCAGTGTTGGGGGGAGTCATTGTGTGGGGAGTCAGTGTGGGGGGAGTCAGTGTGGGCGGAGTCAGTGTGGGGGGAGTCAGTGTGGGGGAGTCATTGTGGGGGGGAGTCAGTGTGGGGGGCTCAGTTTGGGGGGAGAAAGTGTGGGGGAGTCTGTGGGGGGGTCAGTGTGGGGGGAAGTCATTGTGGGGGGGTCAGTGTGGGGGGAGTCAGTGTGGGGGGGTCAGTGTGGGGGGAGTCAGTGTGGGATGGTCAGTGTGGGGGGAGTCAGTGTGGTGGGAATCAGTGTGGGTGGAGTCAGTGTGTGCGGGGAGTCACTTTGGGGGGGAGTCAGTGTGGGAGGAGTCAGTGTGGGGGGGAGTCAGTGTAGGGGGGAGTCAGTGTGTGGGGGGAGTCAATGTGTGTGGGGAGTCAGTGTTGGGGAGTCAGTGTGGGGGGAGTCATTGTGTGGGGAGTCAGAGTGGGGGGGAGTCAATGTGGGGGGTGTCATTGTGGGTGGAGTCAGTGTGGGGGGGAGTCAGTGTGGGGGGAGTCTGTGTGGGGGGGAGTCAGTGTAGGGGGGAGTCAGTGTGTGGGGGGAGTCAGTATGTGGGGGGAGTCAGTGTGGGGGAGTCAGTGTGGGGGGAATCAGTGTGGGGGGGAGTCATTGTGGGGGGAATCAGTGTGGGGGGAGTCATTGTGTGGGGAGTAAGTGTGGGAGGGAGTCAGTGTGGGGGCGAGTCAATGTGTGGGGGGAGTCAGTGTGTGGAGGGAGTCAGTGTGGGGGTAAGTCAGTGTGTGGGGGTCAGTGTGGGGGGAGTCAGTGTGGGGGGAGTCTGTGGGGGGGGGGAGTCAGTGTGGGGGGGTCAGTGTGGGGGGGAGTCAGTGTGGGGGGGCCAGTGTGTGGGGGAGTCAGTGTGGGGGAGTCAGTGTGGGGGAGTCAGTGTGGTGGGAGTCAGTGTGGGGGGGAGTCAGTGTGGGGCGGTCAGTGTGTGGGGGATTCAGTCTGGGGGGAGTCAGTTTGGGGGGAGTCAGTGTGGGGGAGTCAGTGTGGGGGTGGAGTCAGTGTGGAGGGGGAGTCAGTGTGGGGGGGAGTCAGTGTGGGGGGGCCAGTGTGTGGGGGAGTCAGTGTGGGGGAGTCAGTGTGGGGGGAGTCATTGTGGGGGAGTCAGTGTGGGGGAGTCAGTGTGGCGGGGTCAGTGTGTGGGGAGTCATTGTGGGGGAGTCAGTGTGGGGGAGTCAGTGTGGTGGGGTCAGTGTGGGGGAGTCAGTGTGGGGGAGTCAGTGTGGGGGGGTCAGTGTGGGGGGGAGTCAGTGTGGGGGGAGTCAGTGTGGGGGGGTCAGTGTGTGGGAGTCAGTGTGGGGGAGTCAGTTTGGGGGAGTCAGAGTGGGGGGGGGTGAGTCAGTGTGTGGGGGAGTCAGTGTGGGGGGGTCAGTGTGTGGGGAGTCAGTGAGGGGGGGATTCAGTGTGGGGGGGTCAGTGTGGGGGAGTCACTGTGGGGGAGTCAGAGTGGGGGGTGTGAGTCAGTGTGTGGGGAGTCAGTGTGGGGCGGAGTCAGTGTGGGGAAGTCAGTGTGGGGGAGTCAGTGTGGGGGGGAGCGGGATTCAGTGTGTGGGGGAGTCAGTGTGGGGGGGGGAGTCAGTGTGTGGGGAGTCAGTGTGGGGCGGAGTCAGTGTGGGGGAGTCAATGTAGGGGAGTCAGTGTGGGGGGGTCAGTTTGGGGGAGTCAGTGTGGGGGAGTCAGTGTGGGGGGAGTTAGTGTGGGGGAGTCAGTATGGGGGGGTCAGTTTGGGGGAGTCAGTGTGGGGAGTGTCAGTGTGGGGGAGTCAGTGTGGGGGAGTCAGTGTGGGGGGGTTAGTGTGTGGGGAGTCAGTGACGGGAGTCAGTCTGGGGGGGGTCAGTGTGTGGGGAGTCAGTGTGGGGGAGTCAGTGCAGCGGGGTCAGTGTCGGGGAGTCACTGTGTGGGGAGTCAGTGTGGGGGAGTCAGTGTGGGGGTGGAGTAAGTGTGGAGGGGGAGTCAGTGTGGGGGGGAGTCAGTGTGGGGGGGGCAGTGTGTGGGGGAGTCAGTGTGGGGGGAGTCAGTGTGGGGGGAGTCAGTGTGGGGGGGTCAGTGTGGGTGGAGTCAGTGTGGGGGGGTCAGTGTGGGGCGAAGTCAGTGTGGGGGAGTCAGTGTGGGGGACCGTCAGTGTGGGGGGAGTTAGTGTGGGGGGGAGTCATTGTGTGGGGAGTCAGTGTGGGGGGAGTCAGTGTGGGGGGAGTCAGTGTGGGGGGAGTCAGTGTGGGGGAGTCATTGTGGGGGGGAGTCAGTGTGGGGGGCTCAGTTTGGAGGGAGAAAGTGTGGGGGAGTCTGTGGGGGGGTCAGTGTGGGGGGAAGTCATTGTGGGGGGGTCAGTGTGGGGGGAGTCAGTGTGGGGGGGTCAGTGTGGGGGGAGTCAGTGTGGGATGGTCAGTGTGGGGGGAGTCAGTGTGTGGGGAGTCAGTGTTGGGGAGTCAGTGTGGGGGGAGTCATTGTGTGGGGAGTCAGTGTGGGGGGGAGTCAATGTGGGGGGTGTCATTGTGGGTGGAGTCAGTGTGGGGGGGAGTCAGTGTGGGGGGAGTCAGTGTGGGGGGGAGTCAGTGTAGGGGGGAGTCAGTGTGTGGGGGGAGTCAGTGTGTGGGGGGAGTCAGTGTGGGGGAGTCAGTGTGGGGGGCGTCAGTGTGGGGGGGAGTCCTTGTGTGGGGAGATAGTGTGGGGGGGAGTCAATGTGGGGGGGGAGTCATTGTGGGGGGAATCAGTGTGGGGGGAGTCATTGTGTGGGGAGTAAGTGTGGGAGGGAGTCAGTGTGGGGGCGAGTCAATGTGTGGGGGGAGTCAGTGTGTGGGGGGAGTCAGTGTGGGGGTAAGTCAGTGTGTGGGGGTCAGTGTGGGGGAGTCAGTGTGTGGGGGTAGTCAGTGTGGGGGGAGTCAGTGTGGGGGGAGTCTGTGGGTGGGGGGAGTCAGTGTGGGGGGGTCAGTGTGGGGGGGAGTCAGTGTGGGGGGGCCAGTGTGTGGGGGAGTCAGTGTGGGGGAGTCAGTGTGGGGGAGTCAGTGTGGTGGGAGTCAGTGTGGGGGGGAGTCAGTGTGGGGCGGTCAGTGTGTGGGGGAGTCAGTGTGGGGGGAGTCAGTTTGGGGGGAGTCAGTGTGGGGGAGTCAGTGTGGGGGTGGAGTCAGTGTGGAGGGGGAGTCAGACGGGGGGGGGAGTCAGTGTGGGGGGGCCAGTGTGTGGGGGAGTCAGTGTGGGGGAGTCAGTGTGGGGGGAGTCATTGTGGGGGAGTCAGTGTGGGGGAGTCAGTGTGGCGGGGTCAGTGTGTGGGGAGTCATTGTGGGGGAGTCAGTGTGGGGGAGTCAGTGTGGTGGGGTCAGTGTGGGGGAGTCAGTGTGGGGGAGTCAGTGTGGGGGGGTCAGTGTGGGGGGGAGTCAGTGTGGGGGGAGTCAGTGTGGGGGGGTCAGTGTGTGCGAGTCAGTGTGGGGGAGTCAGTGTGGGGGAGTCAGTGTGGGGGAGTCAGAGTGGGGGGGGGGTGAGTCAGTGTGTGGGGGAGTCAGTGTGGGGGGGTCAGTGTGTGGGGAGTCAGTGAGGGGGGGATTCAGTGTGGGGGGGTCAGTGTGGGGGAGTCACTGTGGGGGAGTCAGAGTGGGGGGTGTGAGTCAGTGTGTGGGGAGTCAGTGTGGGGCGGAGTCAGTGTGGGGAAGTCAGTGTGGGGGAGTCAGTGTGGGGGGGAGCGGGATTCAGTGTGTGGGGGAGTCAGTGTGGGGGGGGGAGTCAGTGTGTGGGGAGTCAGTGTGGGGCGGAGTCAGTGTGGGGGAGTCAATGTAGGGGAGTCAGTGTGGGGGGGTCAGTTTGGGGGAGTCAGTGTGGGGGAGTCAGTGTGGGGGGAGTTAGTGTGGGTGAGTCAGTATGGGGGGGTCAGTTTGGGGGAGTCAGTGTGGGGAGTGTCAGTGTGGGGGAGTCAGTGTGGGGGAGTCAGTGTGGGGGGGTTAGTGTGTGGGGAGTCAGTGACGGGAGTCAGTCTGGGGGGGGTCAGTGTGTGGGGAGTCAGTGTGGGGGAGTCAGTGCAGCGGGGTCAGTGTCGGGGAGTCACTGTGTGGGGAGTCAGTGTGGGGGAGTCAGTGTGGGGGTGGAGTAAGTGTGGAGGGGGAGTCAGTGTGGGGGGGAGTCAGTGTGGGGGGGGCAGTGTGTGGGGGAGTCAGTGTGGGGGGAGTCAGTGTGGGGGGAGTCAGTGTGGGGGGGTCAGTGTGGGTGGAGTCAGTGTGGGGGGGTCAGTGTGGGGCGAAGTCAGTGTGGGGGAGTCAGTGTGGGGGACCGTCAGTGTGGGGGGAGTTAGTGTGGGGGGGAGTCATTGTGTGGGGAGTCAGTGTGGGGGGAGTCAGTGTGGGGGGAGTCAGTGTGGGGGGAGTCAGTGTGGGGGAGTCATTGTGGGGGGGAGTCAGTGTGGGGGGCTCAGTTTGGAGGGAGAAAGTGTGGGGGAGTCTGTGGGGGGGTCAGTGTGGGGGGAAGTCATTGTGGGGGGGTCAGTGTGGGGGGAGTCAGTGTGGGGGGGTCAGTGTGGGGGGAGTCAGTGTGGGATGGTCAGTGTGGGGGGAGTCAGTGTGTGGGGAGTCAGTGTTGGGGAGTCAGTGTGGGGGGAGTCATTGTGTGGGGAGTCAGTGTGGGGGGAGTCAATGTGGGGGGTGTCATTGTGGGTGGAGTCAGTGTGGGGGGGAGTCAGTGTGGGGGGAGTCAGTGTGGGGGGGAGTCAGTGTAGGGGGGAGTCAGTGTGTGGGGGGAGTCAGTGTGTGGGGGGGAGTCAGTGTGGGGGAGTCAGTGTGGGGGGCGTCAGTGTGGGGGGGAGTCCTTGTGTGGGGAGATAGTGTGGGGGGGAGTCAATGTGGGGGGGGAGTCATTGTGGGGGGAATCAGTGTGGGGGGAGTCATTGTGTGGGGAGTAAGTGTGGGAGGGAGTCAGTGTGGGGGCGAGTCAATGTGTGGGGGGAGTCAGTGTGTGGGGGGGAGTCAGTGTGGGGGTAAGTCAGTGTGTGGGGGTCAGTGTGGGGGAGTCAGTGTGTGGGGGTAGTCAGTGTGGGGGGAGTCAGTGTGGGGGGAGTCTGTGGGTGGGGGGAGTCAGTGTGGGGGGGTCAGTGTGGGGGGGGAGTCAGTGTGGGGGGGGCCAGTGTGTGGGGGAGTCAGTGTGGGGGAGTCAGTGTGGGGGAGTCAGTGTGGTGGGAGTCAGTGTGG
>NW_027253560.1:0-14546 GCF_044704955.1 Pristiophorus japonicus | reverse complement strand
CCCCCACCTCTCTCTCTTCTTCCCCCCCCTCTCTCTCTCTCTCTCTCTCTCTCTCTCACTCTCTCCCCGCCCCCCCCCCCCCCCCCACCCCAGGTAAAAGATATCCGTCAGGGAATTGGCAGCTTGGTGTTGCTGGTGAAGGAGATGGAAAGCACCCAGCTTCGGATTCTGAGCTCTCCAATCCCGGAAGAGAGTAAGTCGATGGGAATTGTTTGCACCGGCCTTAAAGGGGCCTGATTTAAAATCCCGTGAAATTGTTGCCTTTGCTAATAGTGTGTGTGTGTTGTGTGTGTGTATGTGTTGTGTGTGTGTATGTGTTGTGTGTTGTATGTGTGTGTTGTATGTGTATGTGGTGAGTGTGTGTGTATGTCCTTATCAAAAGTCCTTCTGAGGGTCCAAATACGATAACATTCACAGCCTCTCTGCTGTGCTAGTGACATCCCCATGGAAAATTCAACTGGATTACAATGTATTTACAGCCATTGGGCCCCACCCCATCGCTCCGTGCCGGGGTCTATTCTTCACACCAGCCCCCTCCTATCCCTCTCCATCCCACCCCATCACCATATCCTGTTCCTTTCTCCCTCGTGTGTCTCTCCAGCTCCCCCTTAAATCCATCGACACTAATCCCCTCGACCCCTCCCTGTGGCAGCGAGTCCCACATTCTCACCGCTCTCTGGGTAAAGAGGTTTCTCCCGAATTCCCCATTGGGTTTATCAGTGACGATCTTATATTGGTGGCCCCCGAGTTCTGGTCTTCCCCACACAAGTGGGAACATCTTCTCTACATCTACCCGATCAAACTATTTCACAATCTTAACGATCAGATCACGTCTCAGCCTCCTCCTTTCTAGAGAAACGAACCCAGCCGGTTCAGTTGTTCCCGATAGTTATAGTCTCTCAGTTCTGTAAATCTTTTCTGCAACTTCTCTAGTGACTCTGTAATCCTGTTTATAAGTTGGAGACCAGGACTGTGCACGGTGCTCCAAGTGTGGTCTAACCCAGGTATATGGAGACCAGAACTGTGCACGGTGCCCCAAGTGTGGACTAACCCAGGTATATGGAGACCAGGACTGTGCACGGTGCTCCAAGTGTGGTCTAACCCAGGTATATGGAGACCAGAACTGTGCACAGTGCTCCAAGTGTGGTCTAACCCAGGTATATGGAGACCAGAACTGTGCACAGTGCTCCAAGTGTGGTCTAACCCAGGTATATGGAGACCAGAACTGTGCACAGTGCTCCAAGTGTGGTCTAACCCAGGTATATGGAGACCAGAACTGTGCACAGTGCTCCAAGTGTGGTCTATTTGATCTATGCTTCTCAAATCCATGCTGACTCCAACTGATCAGCTAATACTTGTCCCAAATGCTGAATGACTCCGTCCCTGGTGATAGATTTCAGTAACGTCCCCACAACTGAACTGACCATTCGGCCCATCGTTCCTGTGACAGAACGATCCAATTAGTCCCACTCTTTTCCAACAGCCCGGCACGATATTTCCCCGTCAAGTATTGATCCAATTCCCGGTTTGAAGGTCACTATTGAATCTGCTCCCACTGCCCTTTCATGCAGCGCGTTCCCGATCCCAACAACTCGCTGCGTAACAACATTCTCCTCGTCTTCCCCTCGGGTTCTGTTCCCAATCGCCTTAAATCTGTGTCCCTCTGGTTACCCAGCCTCCGACACTGGGCGCTGTTTCTCCTGATGTACACTCTCATGATTTTGAATGCCTCTATCAAAATCTTCAAGGGGAACAATCCCAGCTTCTGAGTACAGGAGCAGGGAGATCTTACTGCAGTTGCACAGGGCCTTGATGAGGCCTCACCTGGAGTATTGTGTTCAGTTTTGGTCTCCTAATCTGAGGAAGGACGTTCTTGCTATTGAGGGAGTGCAGCGAAGGTTCACCAGACTGATTCCCGGGATGGCAGGACTGACTTATGAAGAAAGACTGGATCGACTAGGCTTATATTCACTGGAATTTAGAAGAATGGAAACATACAAAATTCTGACGGGACTGGACAGGTTAGATGCAGGAAGAATGTTCCCGATGTTGGGGAAGTCCAGAACCAGGGGTCACAGTCTAAGGATAAGGGGTAAGCCATTTAGGACCGAGATGAGGAGAAACTTCTTCACCCAGAGAATTGTGAACCTGTGGAATTCTCTACCACAGAAAGTTGTTGAGGCCAGTTCGTTGGATATATTCAAAAAGGAGTTAGATGAAGTCCTTACTACTCGGGAGATCAAGGGGTATGGCGAGAAAGCAGGAATGGGGTACTGAAGTTGCATGTTCAGCCATGAACTCATTGAATGGTGGTGCAGGCTCGAAGGGCCGAATGGCCTGCTCCTGCACCTATTTTCTATGTTTCTATGTTTCTCGGTCTCTCCAGGTCACTAAAGTCCCTCATCCCTGCAATTTAAAAAGATTTTTCTTGATCTCTTCATTGTTTACCAGTTCTTGTATTGTCCCTTCCAATAACCACCCCTGTGCCCACAGTACTGACAGTATCTTTATCTCGGTCTGTACTTTGAACTTAGTTTATCTCTTGTATTTATTTTCTCTTTAGTTTAATATTATTTCCATCTGGTTCCCTCTCCTCTTTATTAGTTTAAAGTCCATTCTACAGCTCAATTTATCTTTTCACACTGCACTGAGGGAGTGCCGCACTGTCGGAGGGGCAGTACTGAGGGAGCGCCGCACTGTGAGAGGGGCAGTACTGAGGGAGCACCGCACTGTCGGAGGGGCAATACTGAGGGAGCGCTGCACTGTGGGAGGAGCGGTACTGAGGGAGCACCGCACTGTGGGAGGGGCAGTAGTGAGGGAGCGCCGCACTGTCGGAGGGGCAGTACTGAGGGAGCGCCGCACTGTGGGAGGGGTGGTACTGAGGGAGCGCCGCACTGTCGGAGGGGCGGTACTGAGGGAGTGTCGGAGGGGCGGTACTGAGGGAGCGCCGCACTGTCGGAGGGGGCCTTACTGAGGGAGTGTCGGAGGGGGCAGTACTGAGGGAGTGTCGGAGGGGGCAGTACTGAGGGAGTGTCGGAGGGGCAGTACTAAGGGAGTGTTGGAGGGGGAGTGCCGCTCTGTCGGAGGGGCAGTACTCTGGGAGTGTTGCACTGTCGAAGGTGCCGTCTTTCGGATGAGACGTGAAGGTTATTCAGACCAACGTAACTTGTTGTACAAAATTGCAAAGTGCTGCAGTACAGCGGGACCTGGGGGTTACTTGTGCATGAAACACAAAAGGTTAGTATGCAGGTACAGCAAGTGATCAGGAAGGGCCAATGGTATCTTGACCTTTATTGCAAAGGGGATGGAGTATAAAAGCAGGGAAGTCTTGCTCCAGTTAGACAGGGCATTGGTGAGGCCACACCTGGAGTACTGCGTGCAGTTTTGCTCTCCGTATTTACGAAAGGAGATACTTGCTTTGGAGGCAGTTCAGAGAAGGTTCACTCGGTTGATTCCGGGGGATGAGGGGGTTGACTTATGAGGAAAGGTTGAGGAGGTTGGGCCTCTACTCATTGGAATTCAGAAGAATGAGAGGTGATCTTATCGAAACGTATCAGATTATGAGGGGGGCTCGACAAGGTGGATGCAGAGAGGATGTTTCCACTGATGGGGGAGACTAGAACTAGGGGGCATGGTCTTAGAATAAGGGGCCGCCCATTTAAAACTGAGATGAGGAGGAATTTCTTCTCAGAGGGTTGTAAATCTGTGGAATTCTCTGCCCCAGAGAGCTGTGGAGGCTGGGTCATTGAATATGTTTAAGGCGGAGATAGACAGATTTTTGAGCGATAAGGGAGTGAAGGGTTATGGGGAGCGGGCGGGGAAGTGGAGCTGAATCCATGATCGGATCAGCCATGATCGTATTAAATGGCGGAGCAGGCTCGAGGGGCCGAATGGCCGACTCCTGCTCCTATTTCTTATGTAGTATGCAGGGTATACGGCCCAGAATCACGCCATTCGGCCCATCTAGTCCACGCTGGCGTTTATGCCCCACCCGAGCCTCCTCCCGTCTTTCCTCATCTAACTCGATCAGCGCCACCCTCTATTCCCTTCTCCCTCATATCCCTGTCCAGCCTCCCCTTAAATCCATCGATACTATTCCCCTCAACCCCTCCCTGTGGCAGCGAGTTCCACATTCTCACCGCTCTCTGGGTAAAGAAGTTTCTCCTGAATTCCCCATTGGATTTCTGGGTGACTATCTTATATTGATGGTCTCGAGTTCTGCTCTTCCCCACAAGTGGGAACATTCTCTCTGTATCCACTCGATCAAAACCTTTCATCATTTTAAAGACCTCTATTAGGTCACCGCTCAGAGAAAAGAGACCCAGACTGTTCATCCTTCCCAGATATGTCTACCCTCGCATTTCTGGTATCATCCTTGTAAATCTTCTCTGCACCCTCTCCAGTGCCTCTATATCCTTTTTATAACATGGTGACCAGAACTGTGCACGGTGCTCCAAGTGTGGTCTAACCAGACCAGAACTGTGCACAGTGCCCCAAGTGTGGTCTAACCAGACCAGAACTGTGCACAGTGCCCCAAGTGTGGTCTAACCAGACCAGAACTGTGCACAGTGCCCCAAGTGTGGTCTAACCAGACCAGAACTGTGCACAGTGCCCCAAGTGTGGTCTAACCAGACCAGAACTGTGCACAGTGCTCCAAGTGTGGTCTAACCAGACCAGAACTGTGCACGGTGCTCCAAGTGTGGTCTAACCAGACCAGAACTGTGCACAGTGCTCCAAGTGTGGTCTAACCAGACCAGAACTGTGCACGGTGCTCCAAGTGTGGTCTAACCAGACCAGAACTGTGCACAGTGCTCCAAGTGTGGTCTAACCAGACCAGAACTGTGCACGGTGCTCCAAGTGTGGTCTAACCAGACCAGAACTGTGCACGGTGCTCCAAGTGTGGTCCAACCAGACCAGAACTGTACACAGTGCTCCAAGTGTGGTCTAACCAGACCAGAACTGTGCACGGTGCTCCAAGTGTGGTCTAACCAGACCAGAACTGTGCACAGTGCTCCAAGTGTGGTCTAACCAGACCAGAACTGTGCACGGTGCTCCAAGTGTGGTCTGACCAGACCAGAACTGTGCACAGTGCTCCAAGTGTGGTCTAACCAGACCAGAACTGTACACGGTGCTCCAAGTGTGGTCTAACCAGACCAGAACTGTGCACGGTGCCCCAAGTGTGGTCTAACCAACGTTTGATACAGGTTTAACATAAATTCCCTACTTTTCAGTTCTATCCCTCCAACAGTAAACCCTAGTGCTTGGTTTGTTGTTTTATGCTAACCTGTGTCTCAACGTTTAGTGTTTTGTGTAATTGTACTCCGAGATCCCTTTGTTCCTCTCTCCCACCCAGACTCTCGCCCATACTGTGAGTTGAATGACTGACTGCTTGGGATGTATTTTGTCGACATGCCAATTAGCGCAAGATTCTGCTGATAATTCATCCAAAGGAAGAGAGAGCTGCATTTACATAGCGCCTTGCACGACCGAGCCTCCCAAAGAGCTTTACAGCCAATGAAGTACTGTTCCAATGTCGGAAACGCAGCAGCCAATTTGTGCACAGCAAGCTCCCACAAACGGCAATGAGATAATGACCGGATAATGTGTCTTTTAGTGATGTTGGTCGAGGGATACATATGGGTGGCAGGACACTGGAGATGGAGGTCGTGGGATCATTTATATCTACTGAGACACCAGTCAGTGTACAGATATCTCCCTGAGGGAGAGGGACTGAGAGACACCAGTCAGTGTACAGATATCTCCCTGAGGGAGAGGGGACTGAGAGACACCAGTCAGTGTACAGATATCTCCCTGAGGGAGAGGGACTGAGAGACACCAGTCAGTGTACAGATATCTCCCTGAGGGAGAGGGGACTGAGAGACACCAGTCAGTGTACAGATATCTCCCTGAGGGAGAGGGGACTTGAGAGTCACCAGTCAGTGTACAGATATCTCCCTGAGGGAGAGGGGACTGAGAGACACCAGTCAGTGTACAGATATCTCCCTGAGGGAGAGGGACTGAGAGACACCAGTCAGTGTACAGATATCTCCCTGAGGGAGAGGGACTGAGAGACACCAGTCAGTGTACAGATATCTCCCTGAGGGAGAGGGACTGAGAGACATCAGTCAGTGTACAGATATCTCCCTGAGGGAGAGGGGACTGAGAGACACCAGTCAGTGTACAGATATCTGCCTGAGGGAGAGGGGACTGAGAGACATCAGTCAGTGTACAGATATCTCCCTGAGGGAGAGAGGGACTGAGAGACACCAGTCAGTGTACAGATATCTCCCTGAGGGAGAGGGACTGAGAGACACCAGTCAGTGTACAGATATCTCCCTGAGGGAGAGGGACTGAGAGACACCAGTCAGCGACCTCGGTTTCCAGCAGGGTCAGGGGGTAGTTAAACAATGACAGGAGCGGAGAATGGAGAGGGTGAGTGCGCTGGTGATCAGGGAGCAGCGTGACAAACGATGGTGTATCGGATCGGAGTGATGTTGCCCATTTGTGTGTGTGCTGGCTCTCTCAGTCCGAGGGTGAGCAAGTCACAGGGGAAGTGGGATTGGGTGAACAGTTAGGATTACTTTGCATTCACAGCGAGGGATGAGTAACAGCCAGAAAGGGGAAGAGAGTGTCAGAATGTTTGGCTATAATTATTCACCCACTCACCGCCCACAGTCATATCGTGCAGAATTCTACTCTCACAACCATCTCCATTTATAGATGGTTCCCGGAGGATATTAAATCGTAAGAGCTACCTCCGAACACTGACTGGTGTCTCTCAGTCCCCTCTCCCTCGGAGATATCTGTACACTGACTGGTGTCTCTCAGTCCCCTCTCCCTCAGGGAGATATCTGTACACTGGTGTCTCTCAGTCCCCTCTCTCAGGGAGATATCTGTACACTGACTGGTGTCTCTCAGTCCCCTCTCCCTCAGGGAGATATCGGTACACTGACTGGTGTGTCTCAGTCCCCTCTCCCTCAGGGAGATATCTGTACACTGACTGGTGTCTCTCAGTCCCCTCTCCCTCAGGGATATATCTGTACACTGACTGTCTCTCAGTCCCTCTCCCTCAGGGAGATATCTGTACACTGGTGTCTCTCAGTCCCCTGTCCCTCAGGGAGATATCTGTACACTGACTGGTGTCTCTCAGTCCCTCTCCCTCAGGGAGATATCTGTACACTGACTGGTGTCTCTCAGTCCCTCTCCCTCAGGGAGATATCTGTACACTGACTGGTGTCTCTCAGTCCCCCCTCTCTCACATTTAAAAAGTAGTTGGATGTGCATTTGAAGTTCCCTAACCTACAGGGATACCGACCAAGGGCCGGAAAGTGGGATTAGGCTGGTTAGCTCTTTGTCAGCCAGCAGCGACATAATGTGCCGAAATGGCTCCTTACGTGCCATAACCTTCAGATTCTGAGGTGGAAAGCAGGATTGTGTGGATGGGATTGTTAAACTCCCTTGGCCTGATGCTGACGACCTCTGACCTCTCTTTTTTTTTTCTCTCCCCACACACCCCCTTCACGCACATATCCACGGCAAAACTAAGACCGCCTATTTCCCCCTCCGTAACATCGCCTGTCCCCGCCCCTGCCTCAGCTCATCCGCTGCAGAAGCCCTCATCCGTGCCTTTATTACCTCCAAACTTGACTATTCCAACGCACTCCTGGCTGGCCTCCCACATTCTACTCGACGTAAACTCGAGGTGATCCAAAACTCGGCTGCCCCCGTGTCCTAACTCTCACCGAGTCCCACTCACCCATCACCCCCTGTGCTCGCTGACCCCGTGTCCTAACTCACACCCAGTCCCACTCACCCATCACCCACTGTGCTCACTGCCCCCGTGTCCTAACTCTCACCGAGTTCCGCTCACCCATCACCCCCTGTGCTCACTGCCCCCGTGTCCTAACTCGCACCCAGTCCCACTCACCCATCACCCCCTGTGCTCGCTGACCCATGTCCTAACTCACACCGAGTCCCACTCACCCATCACCCCCTGTGCTCGCTGACCCCGTGTCCTAACTCGCACCGAGTCCCACTCACCCATCACCCCCTGTGCTCACTGCCCCGTGTCCTAACTCGCACCGAGTCCCACTCACCCATCACCCCCTGTGCTCACTGACCCCGTGTCCTAACTCGCACCGAGTCCCACTCACCCATCACCCCCTGTGCTCACTGCCCCGTGTCCTAACTCACACCCAGTCCCTCTCACCCATCACCCCCTGTGCTCACTGCCCCGTGTCCTAACTCACACCGAGTCCCACTCACCCATCACCCCCTGTGCTCACTGCCCCCGTGTCCTAACTCGCACCCAGTCCCTCTCACCCATCACCCCCTGTGCTCACTGCCCCGTGTCCTAACTCACACCCAGTCCCACTCACCCATTACCCCCTGTGCTCGCTGACCCCCGTGTCCTAACTTCGCACCGAGTCCCACTCACCCATCACCCCCTGTGCTCGCTGACCTACATTGGCTCCTGGTTAAGCAAAGCCACAATTTCAAAATTTTCATCCTTGCTTTCAAATCCCTCCATAGCCGTACACCCCTCCCTATCTCTGTGACCTCCTCCAGCCCCACAACCCCCCCCCCCCCCCGCCCGAGATGTCTGCGCTCCTCTAATTCTGCCCTCCTGACCATCCCTGATTATAATCGCTCCACCATCGGTGGCCGTGCCTTCTGTTGCCTGGGCCCCAAGCTCTGGAACTCCCTCCCTAAACCCCTCCGCCTCTCTTTCCGCCTTCAAGACGCTCCTTAAAACCGACCTCTTTGACCAAGCTTTTGCTCACCTGCCCTAATTTCTCCTTGCGTGGCTTGGTGTCAAATTTATTCGTTCTGTCCTGAAACGCTCTTGTGACGTTTTCCTGCGTTATAGGCGCGATATAAATACATGCCACCAAGCTCATGGTCTACAGGATTGTAGTGATACCTGCCCTCCTGTGTGGCTCAGAGACACGGACCATGTACAGTAGGTATCTCACCCCCAGCTCATGGTCTACAGGGCTGTAGTGATACCCGCCCTCCTGTATGGCTCAGAGACACGGACCATGTACAGTAGGTATCTCACCCCCAGTTCATGGTCCACAGGGCTGTAGTGATACCCGCCCTCCTGTATGGCTCAGAGACACGGACCATGTACAGTAGGTATCTCACCCCCAGCTCATGGTCTACAGGGCTGTAGTGATACCCGCCCTCCTGTGTGGCTCAGAGACACGGACCACGTACAGTAGGTATCTCACCCCCAGCTCATGGTCTACAGGGCTGCAGTGATACCCGCCCTCCTGTATGGCTCAGAGACATGGACCGTGTACAGTAGACACCTCAAGTCGCTGGAGAAATACCACCAACGCTGTCTCTGCAAGATCCTGCAAATCCCCCGGGAGGACAGACGCACCAACGTTAGCGTCCTCGACCAGGCCCAACATCCCCAGCATCGAAGCACTGACCACACTCGACCAGCTCCGCTGGGCAGGGCCACATTGTCCGCATGTCCCCCCCCCCAGACACGAGACTCCCCAAAGCAAGCGCTCTACTCGGAACTCCTTCACGGGCAAATGGGCCAAAGGCGGGCAGAGGAAACGTTACAAGGGACCCACCCTCAAAGCCCTCCCTGATATAAAGTGCAACATCCCCACCGACACCTGGGAGTCCCTGGGCCCAAAGACCAGTCCGCCCCTAAGTGGAGGAAGTGCATCCGGGAGGGCGCTGAGCACCTCGAGTCTCGTCGCCGAGAGCGCGCAGAAACCAAGCGCAGGCAGCGGAAGGAGCGTGCGGCAAACCAGTCCCACCCTCCCCTTCCCTCAACGTCTGTCTGTCCCGCCTGTGACAGGGACTGTGGTTCTCGTATTGGACTGTTCAGCCACCGAAGGACTCATGTTAAGAGTGGAGGCAAGTCTTCCTCAATTCCGAGGGACGGCCGATGATGATGATGGTAAATATCAGTTGTTCTTGTTGGCAGGCGAGAAGAACAAGTTGCAGTCGCTCCGCGAGGAGATCAAGTCTGTGGCCTCGAAAGTACGTAACCGGATGAAGGGTGAGTGATGGGGAGCTGTTGAAGCCGGCCTGCGGGGGCACCGTGCGAGTTGGGAGGGCCAGGGGTGCTGTGGTCCCTTTAATTAAAGGGACAGTCCCTGCCCTGATGGTAATTCCCGTTGGTTTTTCCCTCTCTGTGCAGTGATTGAACCCAGCAAGACAGACGAGGCCCAGGAACACCTTTCAGTTGATGCACGGATGAGGAAGGCCCAGGTAATGGGATGTGAAAACGCACTTCCCTCCCCCAATCGCCCCCACCCCTCCCTCCCCCCCGATCACCTCTCCCCCGGTCGCCCCTCCGATCGCCTCTCCCCCGGTCGCCCCCGATCACCTCTCCCCAATCGCCCCCACCCCTCCCTCTCCCCCGATCACCTCTCCCCCGGTCACCCCCCAATCGCCCCCACCCCTCCCTCTCCCCCGATCACCTCTCCCCCGGTCACCCCCCCAATCGCCCCCACCCCTCCCTCTCCCCCGATCACCTCTCCCCAATCGCCCCCACCCCTCCCTCTCCCCCAATCGCGCCCACCCCTCCCTCTCCCCCGATAGCCCCCCCCATTCCCCCCCCACGCCCCCCCCCCATTCCCTCCCCACGCCCCCTCCATTCCCTCCCCACGCCCCCCCATTCCCTCCCCACGCCCCCCCATTCCCTCCCCACGCCCCCCCCATTCCCTCCCCACGCCCCCCCCATTCCCTCCCCACGCCCCCCCATTCCCTCCCCACGCCCCCCCATTCCCTCCCCACGCCCCCCCATTCCCTCCCCACGCCCCCCCATTCCCTCCCCACGCCCCCCCATTCCCTCCCCACGCCCCCCCATTCCCTCCCCACGCCCCCCCATTCCCTCCCCACGCCCCCCCATTCCCTCCCCACGCCCCCCCATTCCCTCCCCACGCCCCCCCATTCCCTCCCCACGCCCCCCCATTCCCTCCCCACGCCCCCCCATTCCCTCCCCACGCCCCCCCATTCCCTCCCCACGCCCCCCCATTCCCTCCCCACGCCCCCCCATTCCCTCCCCACGCCCCCCCATTCCCTCCCCACGCCCCCCCATTCCCTCCCCACGCCCCCCCATTCCCTCCCCACGCCCCCCCATTCCCTCCCCACGCCCCCCCATTCCCTCCCCACGCCCCCCCATTCCCTCCCCACGCCCCCCCATTCCCTCCCCACGCCCCCCCATTCCCTCCCCACGCCCCCCCATTCCCTCCCCACGCCCCCCCATTCCCTCCCCACGCCCCCCCATTCCCTCCCCACGCCCCCCCATTCCCTCCCCACGCCCCCCCATTCCCTCCCCACGCCCCCCCATTCCCTCCCCACGCCCCCCCATTCCCTCCCCACGCCCCCCCATTCCCTCCCCACGCCCCCCCATTCCCTCCCCACGCCCCCCCATTCCCTCCCCACGCCCCCCATTCCCTCCCCACGCCCCCCCATTCCCTCCCCACGCCCCCCCATTCCCTCCCCACGCCCCCCCATTCCCTCCCCACGCCCCCCATTCCCTCCCCACGCCCCCCCATTCCCTCCCCACGCCCCCCCATTCCCTCCCCACGCCCCCCCATTCCCTCCCCACGCCCCCCCATTCCCTCCCCACGCCCCCCCATTCCCTCCCCACGCCCCCCCATTCCCTCCCCACGCCCCCCCATTCCCTCCCCACGCCCCCCCATTCCCTCCCCACGCCCCCCCATTCCCTCCCCACGCCCCCCCATTCCCTCCCCACGCCCCCCCATTCCCTCCCCACGCCCCCCCATTCCCTCCCCACGCCCCCCCATTCCCTCCCCACGCCCCCCCATTCCCTCCCCACGCCCCCCCATTCCCTCCCCACGCCCCCCCATTCCCTCCCCACGCCCCCCCATTCCCTCCCCACGCCCCCCCATTCCCTCCCCACGCCCCCCCATTCCCTCCCCACGCCCCCCCATTCCCTCCCCACGCCCCCCCATTCCCTCCCCACGCCCCCCCATTCCCTCCCCACGCCCCCCCATTCCCTCCCCACGCCCCCCCATTCCCTCCCCACGCCCCCCCATTCCCTCCCCACGCCCCCCCATTCCCTCCCCACGCCCCCCCATTCCCTCCCCACGCCCCCCCATTCCCTCCCCACGCCCCCCCATTCCCTCCCCACGCCCCCCCATTCCCTCCCCACGCCCCCCCATTCCCTCCCCACGCCCCCCCATTCCCTCCCCACGCCCCCCCATTCCCTCCCCACGCCCCCCCATTCCCTCCCCACGCCCCCCCATTCCCTCCCCACGCCCCCCCATTCCCTCCCCACGCCCCCCCATTCCCTCCCCACGCCCCCCCATTCCCTCCCCACGCCCCCCCATTCCCTCCCCACGCCCCCCCATTCCCTCCCCACGCCCCCCCATTCCCTCCCCACGCCCCCCCATTCCCTCCCCACGCCCCCCCATTCCCTCCCCACGCCCCCCCATTCCCTCCCCACGCCCCCCCATTCCCTCCCCACGCCCCCCCATTCCCTCCCCACGCCCCCCCATTCCCTCCCCACGCCCCCCCATTCCCTCCCCACGCCCCCCCATTCCCTCCCCACGCCCCCCCATTCCCTCCCCACGCCCCCCCATTCCCTCCCCACGCCCCCCCATTCCCTCCCCACGCCCCCCCATTCCCTCCCCACGCCCCCCCATTCCCTCCCCACGCCCCCCCATTCCCTCCCCACGCCCCCCCATTCCCTCCCCACGCCCCCCCATTCCCTCCCCACGCCCCCCATTCCCTCCCCACGCCCCCCCATTCCCTCCCCACGCCCCCCCATTCCCTCCCCACGCCCCCCCATTCCCTCCCCACGCCCCCCCATTCCCTCCCCACGCCCCCCCATTCCCTCCCCACGCCCCCCCATTCCCTCCCCACGCCCCCCCATTCCCTCCCCACGCCCCCCCATTCCCTCCCCACGCCCCCCCATTCCCTCCCCACGCCCCCCCATTCCCTCCCCACGCCCCCCCATTCCCTCCCCACGCCCCCCCATTCCCTCCCCACGCCCCCCCATTCCCTCCCCACGCCCCCCCATTCCCTCCCCACGCCCCCCCATTCCCTCCCCACGCCCCCCCATTCCCTCCCCACGCCCCCCCATTCCCTCCCCACGCCCCCCATTCCCTCCCCACGCCCCCCCATTCCCTCCCCACGCCCCCCCATTCCCTCCCCACGCCCCCCCATTCCCTCCCCACGCCCCCCCATTCCCTCCCCACGCCCCCCCATTCCCTCCCCACGCCCCCCCATTCCCTCCCCACGCCCCCCCATTCCCTCCCCACGCCCCCCCATTCCCTCCCCACGCCCCCCCATTCCCTCCCCACGCCCCCCCATTCCCTCCCCACGCCCCCCCATTCCCTCCCCACGCCCCCCCATTCCCTCCCCACGCCCCCCCATTCCCTCCCCACGCCCCCCCATTCCCTCCCCACGCCCCCCCATTCCCTCCCCACGCCCCCCATTCCCTCCCCACGCCCCCCCATTCCCTCCCCACGCCCCCCCATTCCCTCCCCACGCCCCCCCATTCCCTCCCCACGCCCCCCCATTCCCTCCCCACGCCCCCCCATTCCCTCCCCACGCCCCCCCATTCCCTCCCCACGCCCCCCCATTCCCTCCCCACGCCCCCCCATTCCCTCCCCACGCCCCCCCATTCCCTCCCCACGCCCCCCCATTCCCTCCCCACGCCCCCCCATTCCCTCCCCACGCCCCCCCATTCCCTCCCCACGCCCCCCCATTCCCTCCCCACGCCCCCCCATTCCCTCCCCACGCCCCCCCATTCCCTCCCCACGCCCCCCCATTCCCTCCCCACGCCCCCCCATTCCCTCCCCACGCCCCCCCATTCCCTCCCCACGCCCCCCCATTCCCTCCCCACGCCCCCCCATTCCCTCCCCACGCCCCCCCATTCCCTCCCCACGCCCCCCCATTCCCTCCCCACGCCCCCCATTCCCTCCCCACGCCCCCCCATTCCCTCCCCACGCCCCCCCATTCCCTCCCCACGCCCCCCCATTCCCTCCCCACGCCCCCCATTCCCTCCCCACGCCCCCCCATTCCCTCCCCACGCCCCCCCATTCCCTCCCCACGCCCCCCCATTCCCTCCCCACGCCCCCCCATTCCCTCCCCACGCCCCCCCATTCCCTCCCCACGCCCCCCCATTCCCTCCCCACGCCCCCCCATTCCCTCCCCACGCCCCCCCATTCCCTCCCCACGCCCCCCATTCCCTCCCCACGCCCCCCCATTCCCTCCCCACGCCCCCCCATTCCCTCCCCACGCCCCCCCATTCCCTCCCCACGCCCCCCCATTCCCTCCCCACGCCCCCCCATTCCCTCCCCACGCCCCCCCATTCCCTCCCCACGCCCCCCCATTCCCTCCCCACGCCCCCCCATTCCCTCCCCACGCCCCCCATTCCCTCCCCACGCCCCCCCATTCCCTCCCCACGCCCCCCCATTCCCTCCCCACGCCCCCCCATTCCCTCCCCACGCCCCCCCATTCCCTCCCCACGCCCCCCCATTCCCTCCCCCCCCCATTCCCTCCCCACGCCCCCCCATTCCCTCCCCACGCCCCCCCATTCC
>NW_027253559.1:0-14553 GCF_044704955.1 Pristiophorus japonicus | reverse complement strand
GGGGGGGGTGATTGGTGGAGAGGGGTTGGGTGATCAGTGTTTGGGGGAGGGGTCGGCCAGTGATTGAGGGGGTGGTCAGTGATTGGGGGCAGGGGGTGGTCATTGGGGGAGGGGGAGGTCGGTGATCGGGGGAGGGGGAGGTCGGTGATTGGGTGAGGGGGAGGTAGAGGTCTTGGATTGGGGGAGGGGGGGATGAGCTCAGTGATTGGGGAGAGGGGGAGGTCGGTGATTGGGGGGGGAGTGGGAAGTCGGTGATTGGAGGGAGGGGGAGGTCGGTGATTGGGGGGGGAGGGGGAGGTCGGTGATGTGGGGGGAGAGTGAGATCGGTGATTGGGGGAGGGGGAGGTCGGTGATGTGGGGGGAGAGTGAGGTCGGTGATTGGGGTAGGGGGAGTTCGGTGATTGGGTGAGGGGGAGGGGGAGGTCATGGATTGGGGGGAGGGGTTGATGAGCTCGGTGATTGGGGAGAGGGGGAGGTTGGTGATTGGGGGAGGGATGAGGTCGGTGATTGGGGAGAGGGGGAGGTCGGTGATTGGGGGGATGGGGAGGGGAAGGTCACTGATTGAGGGAGGGGGAGGTCAGTGATTGGGGGGGAGGGGAGTTTGGTGATTGGGGGGAGGGGGAGATCGGTGATTGGGGGGGAGGGGAGATCGGTGATTGGGAGGAGGGGGAGGTCGGTGATTGGGGGAGGGATGAGGTCGGTGATTGGGGAGAGGGGGAGGTCGGTGATTGGGGGGGAGGGGAGTTTGGTGATTGGGGGAGGGTGAGGTCGGTGATTGGGGGGAGGGGGCGGTCGCTGATTGGGGGGAGAGGGAGGTCGGTGATTGGGGGGAGGGGGAGGTCGGTGATTGGGGCGGAGGGGAGTTTGGTGATTGGGGGGAGGGGGAGGTCGGTAATTGGGGGGGAGGGGGAGGTCGGTGATTGGGGCGGAGGGGAGTTTGGTGATTGGGGGGAGGGGGAGGTCGGTGATTGGGGGGAGGGGGAGGTCGGTAATTGGGAGGGAGGGGGAGGTCGGTGATTGGGGAGAGAGGGAGGTCGGTGATTGGGTAGAGGGGGATGGGGAGGTCGGTGATTGGCGGGAACGGGAGATCGGTGATTGGGAGGAGGGGGAGGTAGGCGATTGGGGCAGGGGGAGGTCGGTGATTGGGGGGGAGGGGGAGGTCGGTGATTGGGGGGAATGGGGAGGTCGGTGATTAGGGCGGAGGGGAGTTTGGTGATTGGGGGGACGGGGAGGTCGGTGATTGGGGGGAGGAGAAGGTCGGTGATTGGGGGGAGGGGGAGGTCGGTGATTGGGGGGAGGGGGAGGTCGGTGATTGGAGGGGAGGGGGAGGTCGGTGATTGGGAGGAGAGGGAGGTCGGTGATTGGGGGGAGGGGGAGGTCGGTGATTGGGAGGAGAGGGAGGTCGGTGATTGGGGGGAGGGGGAGGTCGGTGATTGGGGCGGAGGGGAGTTTGGTGATTGCGGGGAGGGGGAGGTCGGTAATTGGGGGGGAGGGGGAGGTCGGTGATTGGGGCGGAGGGGAGTTTGGTGATTGGGGGGAGGGGGAGGTCGGTGATTGGGGGGAGGGGGAGGTCGGTAATTGGGGGGGAGGGGGAGGTCGGTGATTGGGGAGAGAGGGAGGTCGGTGATTGGGTAGAGGGGGATGGGGAGGTCGGTGATTGGCGGGAACGGGAGATCGGTGATTGGGAGGAGGGGGAGGTAGGCGATTGGGGCAGGGGGAGGTCGGTGATTGGGGGGGAGGGGGAGGTCGGTGATTGGTGGGGGAGAGAGAGGGGAAGTTCGGTGAATGGGGTAGGGGGAGGTCTGTGGTTGGGGGGGAGGGGGACGTCGGTGATTGGGGAAGGAGGAGGCCGGTGATTGAGGGGGAGGGGGAGATCGGTGATTGGGGGGACAGGGAGGGCGAGGTCGGTGATTGGGGGGAGGGGGAGTGCGAGGTCGGTGATTGGGGAGAGTGGAAGGGGGTGGTCGGTGATTGGGGGAGGGGAGGGGGAGGTCGGTGATTGGGGGAGGGGAGGGTGAGGTCGGTGATTGGGGGAGAGGGGGAGGTCGGTGATTGGGGGGAGGGGGAAGTCGATGATTGGGGGGGAGGGGTAGGGCTAGGTCGGTGATTGGGGGAGGGGAGGGGGAGGTCGGTGATTGGGGGGAGGGGTAGGGGTAGGTCGGTGATTGGGGGAGGGGAGGGGGAGGTCGGTGATTGGGGGAGGGGGAGGTCAGTGATTGGGCGAGGGGGAGGTCGGTGATTGGGGGAGGGGGAGGTCAGTGATTGGGCGAGGGGGAGGTCGGCGATTGGGGAGAGGGGCTCGGTGATTGTGGGGGAGGGGGAGCTCGGTGATTGGAGGAGGGGGAGGTCAGTGATTGGGGAGGAGGAGGTCCGTGATTGGGAGGAGGGGGAGGTCGGTGATTGGGGCGGAGGGGAGTTTGGTGATTGGGGGGAGGGGGAGGTCGGTGATTGGGGGGGAGGAGAAGTTCGGTGATTGGGGAGAGAGGGAGGTCGGTGATTGGGGGGAATGGGCAGGTCGGTGATTAGGGCGGAGGGGAGTTTGGTGATTGGGGGGACGGGGAGGTCGGTGATTGGGGGGGAGGAGAAGGTCGGTGATTGGGGGGAGGGGGAGGTCGGTGATTGGGGCAGAGGGGAGTTTGGTGATTGGGGGGAGGGGGAGGTCGGTGATTGGGGGGGAGGAGAAGGTCGGTGATTGGGGAGAGAGGGAGGTCGGTGATTGGGGGGATGGGGAGGTCGGTGATTGGGGCGGAGGGGAGTTTGGTGATTGGGGGGGAGGGGGAGGTCGGTGATTGGGAGGAGAGGGAGGTCGGTGATTGGGGGGAGGGGGAGGTCGGTAATTGGGGGGCGGAGGGGAGTTTGGTGATTGGGGGGAGGGGGAGGTCGGTAATTGGGGGGGAGGGGGAGGTCGGTGATTGGGGGGCGGAGGGGAGTTTGGTGATTGGGGGGAGGGGGAGGTCGGTGATTGGGGGGAGGGGGAGGTCGGTAATTGGGGGGGAGGGGGAGGTCGGTGATTGGGGAGAGAGGGAGGTCGGTGATTGGGTAGAGGGGGATGGGGAGATCGGTGATTGGCGGGAACGGGAGATCGGTGATTGGGAGGAGGGGGAGGTAGGCGATTGGGGCAGGGGGAGGTCGGTGATTGGGGGGGAGGGGGAGGTCGGTGATTGGTGGGGGAGAGAGAGGGGAAGTTCGGTGAATGGGGTAGGGGGAGGTCTGTGGTTGGGGGGGAGGGGGACGTCGATGATTGGGGAAGGAGGAGGCCGGTGATTGAGGGGGAGGGGGAGGTCGGTGATTGGGGGGACAGGGAGGGCGAGGTCGGTGATTGAGGGGAGGGGGAGTGCGAGGTCGGTGATTGGGGAGAGTGGAAGGGGGTGGTCGGTGATTGGGGGTGGGGAGGGTGAGGTCGGTGATTGGGGGAGGGGAGGGTGAGGTCGGTGATTGGGGGAGAGGGGGAGGTCGGTGATTGGGGGGAGGGGGAAGTCGATGATTGGGGGGAGGGGTAGGGCTAGGTCGGTGATTGGGGGAGGGGAGGGGGAGGTCGGTGATTGGGGGGAGGGGTAGGGGTAGGTCGGTGATTGGGGAGGGGAGGGGGAGGTCGGTGATTGGGGGAGGGGGAGGTCAGTGATTGGGCGAGGGGGAGGTCGGTGATTGGGGGAGGGGGAGGTCAGTGATTGGGCGAGGGGGAGGTCGGCGATTGGGGAGAGGGGGTCGGTGATTGTGGGGGAGAAGGAGGGGGAGGTCGGTGATTGGGGGAGGAGGAGGGGGAGGTTGGTGATTGGGAGGAGGGGGAGGTCGGTGATTGGGGGAGGGGGAGGGGGAGGTCGGTGATTGGGAGGAGGGGGAGGTCGGTGATTGGGGGAGGGGGAGGGGGAGGTCGGTGATTGGGAGGAGGGGGAGGTCGGTGATTGGGGGAGGGGGAGGGGGAGGTCGGTGATTGGGAGGAGGGGGAGGTCGGTGATTGGGGGAGGGGGAGGTCGGTGATTGGGTGGGAGGGGGAGGTCGGTGATTGGTGGGGGAGAGGGAGGGGAAGTTCGGTGAATAGGGTAGGGGGAGGTCTGTGATTGGGGGGGAGGGGGACGTCGGTGATTGGGGAAGGAGGAGGCCGGTGATTGAGGGGGAGGGGGAGGTCGGTGATTGGGGGAAGGGGCGGGTGAGGTCGGTGATTGGGGAGAGTGGAAGGGGGTGGTCGGTGATTGGGGGTGGGGGGGGGTGGTCGGTGATTGGGGGAGGGGAGGGGGAGGTCGGTGATTGGGGGGAGAGGTAGGGGTAGGTCGATGATTGGGGGAGGGGAGGGGGAGGTCGGTGATTGGGGGAGGGGAGGGGGAGGTCGGTGATTGGGGGAGGGGTAGGTCAGTGATTGGGCGAGGGGGAGGTCGGTGATTGGGGGAGGGGGTCGGTGATTGTGGGGGAGGGGGAGCTCGGTGATTGGAGGAGGGGGAGGTCGGTGATAGGGCAGGAGGAGGTCCGTGATTGGGGAGAGGGGGTCGGTGATTGTGGGGGAGGGGGAGCTCGGTGATTGGAGGAGGGGGAGGTCAGTGATTGGGCGAGAGGGAGGTCGGCGATTGGGGAGAGGGGGTCGGTGATTGTGGGGGAGGGGGAGCTCGGTGATTGGAGGAGGGGGAAGTCGGTGATTGGGGAGGAGGAGGTCCGTGATTGGGGGGAGGGGGAGGTCGGTGATTGGGGCGGAGGGGAGTTTGGTGATTGGGGGGGGGGGAGGGGGAGGTCGGTGATTGGGGGGGAGGAGAAGGTCGGTGATTGGGGAGAGAGGGAGGTCGGTGATTGGGGGGATGGGGAGGTCGGTGATTGGGGCGGAGGGGTGTTTGGTGATTGGGGGGACGGGGAGGTCAGTGATTGGGGAGAGAGGGAGGTCGGTGATTGTGGCGAGGGGGAGATCGGTGATTGGGAGGAAGGGGAGGTCGGTGATTGGGGGAGGGGGCGGTCACTGATTGGGGGGGAGAGGGAGGTTGGTGATTGGGGGAGGGCGAGGTCGGTGATTGGGAGAGTGGGAGGTCGGTGATTGGGGAGGAGGAGGTCCGTGATTGGGGGGAGGGGGAGGTCGGTGATTGGGGGAGGAGAAGGTCGGTGATTGGGAATGGGGAGGGGGAGGTCGGTGATTGGGCGAGGGGGAGGTAGATGATTGGGGGTGGGTTTGGTCGCTGATTGAGGGGGAGAGGAAGGTTGGCGATTGAGCGGGAGGGGAGGTCGGTGATTTGGGGGGAGCGGGAGGGGATGTCGGTGAATGAGGGGGAGGGGGAGCGGGATGTCGATGATTGGGGGAGGGGGAGGTCGGTGATTGGGGGAGGAGGAGGTCGGTGATTGGGGGAGGAGGAGGTTCGTGATTGGGGGGGGCGGATGAAGTCGCTGATTGGGGGAGGGGGAGGTCGGTGATTGGGGGAGGGGGAGGTCGGTGATTGGGGGAGGGGGAGGTCGGTGATTGGGGAGGAGGAGGTCCGTGATTGGGGGGAGGGGGAGGTCGGTGATTGGGGGAGGAGAAGGTCGGTGATTGGGAATGGGGAGGGGGAGGTCGGTGATTGGGGGAGCGGGAGGTCGGTGAATGGGAGGAGGGGGAGGGGGGTTGGTGATTGGTAGGGGAGAAGGAGGGGGAGGTCGGTGATTGGGGGAGGAGGAGGGGGAGGTTGGTGATTGGGGGGAGGGGGAGGGGGAGGTCGGTGATTGGGGGGAGAGCGAGGAGGTGGTCGGTGATTGGAGGGGGGGAGGTCGGTGATGAGGGTGAGGGGAAGGTCAGTGATTTGGGGGGATGGGGAGAACGGTGATTGGGGGAGGGGGTGAGATGTCGGTGATTGGGGGAGGGAGAGGTCTGTGATTAAGGGAGGTCAGAGATTGGTGGAGGGGGAGGAGGAAGTCGGTGATTGGGGGAGGGAGAGGTCGGTGTTTGAGGGAGGGGGAGGAGGAGGTCGGTGATTGGGGGGGAGGGGGTGGTTGGTGATTGGAGGGGAGGTGGAGGGGGAGGTCGGTGATTGGGTTAGGGGGAGGTCGGTGATTGAGGGAGGGGGAGGGGGATGTCGGTGATTGGGGGTGGTGGTGGAGGTCGGTGATTGGGGAGGGGGACGTCGGTGATTGGGGAGGGGGGAGGTCGGTGATTGGGGGAGTGGGACGTCGGTGATTGGGGGAGGTCGGTGATTGGGGGAGGGGGAGGTCGGTGATTGGGGGAGTGGGGCGTCGGTGATTGGTGGAGGTCGGTGATTGAGGGGGAGGGGGTGGTTGGTGATTGGAGGGGAGGTGGAGGGGGAGGTCGGTGATGGGGTTAGGGGGAGGTCGTTGATTGGGGTGGAGGGGGTGGTTGGTGATTGGAGGGGAGGGGGAGGGGGAGGTCGGTGATTATGGGGAGGGTGAGTTTGGTGATTGGGGGGGTGAATGGGGGAGGGGGGTTGGGAGATCGGTGTTTGGGGGAGGGGTAGGCCAGTGATTGAGGGGGTGGTCGGTGATTGGGGGCAGTGGGGGGGTCATTGGGGGAGGGGGAGGTCGGTGATCGGAGGAGGGGGAGGTCGGTGATTGGGGGAGGGGGAGGGGGAGGTCATGGATTGGGGGGAGGGGGGATGAACCCGGTGATTGGGGAGAGGGGGAGGTCGGTGATTGGGGGAGGGATGAGGTCGGTGATTGGGGAGAGGGGGAGGTCGGTGATGGGGGGGTGGGGAGGGGAAGGTCACTGATTGAGGGAGGGGGAGGTCGGTGATTGGGGGGATGGGGAGGTCGGTGATTGGGGGAGGGGAGTTTGGTGATTGGGTGGAAGGGGGAGGTCGGTGATTGGGGGGAGGGGGAGATCGGTGATTGGGGGGATGGGGTGGTCGGTGATTGGGGCAGAGGGGAGTTTGGTGATTGGGGGGAGGGGGAGGTCGGTGATTGGGGGGGAGGGGGAGGTCGGTGATTGGGGAGAGTGGGAGGTCGGTGATTGGGGGGAGGGGGAGGGGGAGGTTGGTGATTGGGGGAGGGGAAGGTCAGTGATTGGGGGAGGAGGGGGAGGTCTGTGATTGGGGGAGGAGCAGGTCGGTGATTGAGGGGGAGGGGGAGGTCGGTGATTGGGGGAGGGGGGAGATCAGTGATTGGGCGAGGGGGAGGTCGGCGATTGGGGGGGAGGGGGAGCTCGGTGATTGGGGAAGGAGAGGGAGGGGGTCGGTGATTGGGGGAGGGGGAGGTCATTGAATGGGAGGAGGGGGAGGGTGGTCGGTGATTGGTGGGGGAGAGGGAGGGGGAGGTCGGTGATTAGGGGAGGAGGAGGTCCGTGATTGGGGGGAGGGGGAGGACGGTGATTGGGGGATGGCGAGGTCGGAGATTGGGGAGGAGGAGGTCCATGATTGGGGGGAGGGGGAGGTCGGTGATTGGGGGAGGAGAAGGTCGGTGATTGGGAAGGGGGAGGGGGAGGTCGGTGATTGGGGGAGGGGGAGCTCGGTGATTGGGGGAGGGGGAGGTCGGTGATTGGGGGAGGAGGAGGTCCGTGATTGGGGGGGAGGGTGAGGTCGGTGATTGGGGGAGGGGGAGGTCGGTGATTGGGGGAGGAGAGGGAGGGGGTCGGTGATTGGGGGAGGGGGTGGTCGGTGATTGGGAAGGGGGAGGGGGAGGTCGGTGATTGAGGGAGGAGAAGGAGGGGGTCGGTGATTGAGGGAGGGGGAGGAGGAGGTCGTTGATTGGGGAGAGGGACGTCGGTGATTGGGGGAGTGGGACGTCGGTGATTGGGGGAGGTCGGTGATTGAGGGGGAGGGGGTGATTGGTGATTGGAGGGGAGGGGGAGGGGGAGGTCGGTGATTATGGGGAGGGTGAGTTTGGTGATTGGGGGGGTGAATGGGGGAGGGGGGTTGGGAGATCTGTGTTTGGGGGAGGGGTAGGCCAGTGATTGAGGGGGTGGTCGGTGATTGGGGGCAGTGGGGGGGTCATTGGGGGAGGGGGAGGTCGGTAATCGGAGGAGGGGGAGGTCGGTGATTGGGGGAAGGGGAGGTCGGTGATTGGGTGAGGGGGAGGGGGAGTTCATGGATTGGGGGGAGGGGGGATGAGCTCGGTGATTGGGGAGAGGGGGAGGTCGGTGATTGGGGGAGGGATGAGGTCGGTGATTGGGGGGAGGGGGAGGTCGGTGATGGGGGGGTGGGGAGGGGAAGGTCACTGATTGAGGGAGGGGGAGATCGGTGATTGGGGGGATGGGGAGGTCGGTGATTGGGGGAGGGGAGTTTGGTGATTGGGTGGAAGGGGGAGGTCGGTGATTGGGGGGAGGGGGAGATCGGTGATTGGGGGGATGGGGAGGTCGGTGATTGGGGGGAGGGGGAGGTCGGTGATTGGGGGGAGGGGGAGGTCGGTGATTGGGGAGAGAGGGAGGTCGGTGATTGGGGGGAGGGGGAGGGGGAGGTCGGTGATTGGGGGAGGGGAAGGTCGGTGATTGGGGGAGGAGGGGGAGATCTGTGATTGGGGGAGGAGCAGGTCGGTGATTGAGGGGGAGGGGGAGGTCGGTGATTGGGGGAGGGGGAGGTCAGTGATTGGGCGAGGGGGAGGTCGGCGATTGGGGGGGAGGGGGAGCTCGGTGATTGGGGAAGGAGAGGGAGGGGGTCGGTGATTGGGGGAGGGGGAGGTCATTGAATGGGAGGAGGGGGAGGGTGGTCGGTGATTGGTGGGGGAGAGGGAGGGAGGGAGGGGGAGGACGGTGATTGGGGGAGGAGAAGGTCGGTGATTGGGGGAGGGGGAGGTCGGTGATTGGGGGAGGAGAGGGAGGGGGTCGGTGATTGGGGGAGGGGGTGGTCGGTGATTGGGAAGGGGGAGGGGGAGGTCGGTGATTGAGGGAGGAGAGGGAGGGGGTCGGTGATTGGGAGAGGGGGAGGTCGGTGAATGGGAGGAGGGGGAGGGGGGGTCGGTGATTGGGGGAGGAGCGGGAGGGGGTCGGTGATTGGGGGAGGGGGAGGGGGAGGTTGGTGATTGGGGGGAGGGGGTGGTCGGTGATTGGAGGGGGGGAGGTCGGTGATGAGGGTGAGGGGAAGGTCAGTGATTTGGGGGGATGGGGAGAACGGTGATTGTGGGGAGGGGGTGGGATGTCGGTGATTGGGGGAGGGGGAGGTCGGTGATTAGGGGAGGTCAGAGATTGGTGGAAGGGGAGAAGGAAGTCGGTGATTGGGGGAGGGGGAGGGGGAGGTCGGTGATTGAGGGAGGGGGAGGAGGAGGTCGGTGATTGGGGGGGGTGGTGGAGGTCGGTGATTGGGGAGGGGGACGTCGGTGATTGGGGGAGGTCGGTGATTGGGGGAGGGGGAGGTCGGTGATTGGGGAGGGGGGAGGTCGGTGATTGGGGGAGTGGGACGTCGGTGATTGGGGGAGGTTGGTGATTGGGGAGGGGGAGGTCGGTGATTGGGGAGGGGGGAGGTCGGTGATTGGGGAGGGGGGAGGTCGGTGATTGGGGAGGGGGGAGGTCGGTGATTGGGGGATTGGGATGTCGGTGATTGGGGGAGGGGGAGGTCGGTGATTGGGGAGGGGGGAGGTCGGTGATTGGGGGAGTGGGACGTCGGTGATTGGGGGAGGTCGGTGATTGGGGGATTGGGATGTCGGTGATTGGGGGATTGGGATGTCGGTGATTGGGGGAGGGGGAGGTCGGTGATTGGGGGAGTGGGACGTCGGTGATTGGGGGAGGTCGGTGATTGAGGGAGGGGGAGGTTGTAGATTGGGTTGGGGGAGGTCGTTGATTGGGGGGAGGGGGTGGTTGGTGATTGGAGGGTAGGGGGAGGGGGAGGTCGGTGATAGGGGGGAGGGGGAGTTTGGTGATTGGGGGGTGATTGGGGGAGGGGGGTTGGGAGATCGGTGTTTGGGGGAGGGGTAGGCCAGTGATTGAGGGGGTGGTCAGTGATTGGGGGCAGTGGGGGTGGTCATTGGGGGAGGGGGAGGTCGGTGATCGGAGGAGGGGGAGGTCGGTGATTGGGGGAGGGGGAGGTCGGTGATTGGGTGAGGGGGAGGGGGAGGTCATGGATTGGGGGGAGGTGGGGATGAACCCGGTGATTGGGGAGAGGGGGAGGTCGGTGATTGGGGGAGGGGGAGGTCGGTGATTGGGTGAGGGGGAGGGGGAGGTCATGGATTGGGGGGAGGGGGGATGAGCTCGGTGATTGGGGAGAGGGGGAGGTCGGTGATTGGGGGAGGGATGAGGTCGGTAATTGGGGAGAGGGGGAGGTCGGTGATGGGGGGAGGTTGGTGATTGGGGGAGGGGGAGGTCGGTGATTGGGGAGAGGGGGAGGTCGGTGATGGGGGGGTAGGGAGGGGAAGGTCACTGATTGAGGGAGGGGGAGGTCGGTGATTGGGGGGATGGGGAGTTCGGTGATTGGGGGGAGGGGAGTTTGGTGATTGGGTGGAAGGGGGAGGTCGGTGATTCGGGGAGAGGGGGAGATCGGTGATTGGGGCGGAGGGGAGTTTAATGATTGGGGGGAGGGGGAGGTCGGTGATTGGGCCGGAGCGGAGTTTGGTGATTGGGGGGAGGGGGAGGTCGGTGATTGGGGGGAAGGGGGAGGTCGGTGATTGGGGGAGGGGGATGTTGGTGATTGAGGGGGAGGGGGAGGTCGGTGATTGGGGGAGGGGGAGGTCGGTGATTGGGCGAGGGGGAGGTCGGTGATTGGGCCGGAGCGGAGTTTGGTGATTGGGGGGAGGGGGAGGTCGGTGATTGGGGGGAAGGGGGAGGTCGGTGATTGGGGGAGGGGGAGGTCGGTGATTGAGGGGGAGGGGGAGGTCGGTGATTGGGGGAGGGGGAGGTCGGTGATTGGGGAGGAGGAGGTCCGTGATTGGGGGGAGGGTGAGGTCGGTGATTGGGGGAGGGGGAGGTCAGTGATTGGGGGAGGAGGGGGAGGTCGGTGATTGAGGGGGAGGGGGAGGTCGGTGATTGGGGGAGGGGGGAGGTCAGTGATTGGGCGAGGGGCAGGTCGGCGATTGGGGGGGAGGGGGAGCTCGGTGATTGGGGAAGGAGAGGGAGGGGGTCGATGATTGAGGGAGGGGGAGGTCATTGAACGGGAGGAGGGGGAGGGGGGTCGGTGATTGGTGGGGGAGAGGGAGGGGAGGTCGGTGATTGGGGGAGGAGAAGATCGGTGATTGGGAAGGGGGAGGGTGAGGTCGGTGATTGGGGGAGGGGGAGCTCGGTGATTGGGGGAGGGGGAGGTCGGTGATTGGGGGAGGAGGATGTCCGTGATTGGGGGGGGAGGGTGAACTCGGTGATTGGGGGAGGGGGAGGTCGGTGATTGGGGGAGGAGAGGGAGGGGGTCGGTGATTGGGGGAGGGAGAGGTCGGTGATTGGGGGAGGAGAGGGACAGGGTCGGTGATTGGGGGAGGGGGAGGTCGGTGATTGAGGGGGTGGTCAGTGATTGGGGGCAGTGGGGGTGGTCATTGGGGGAGGGGGAGGTCGGTGATCGGAGGAGGGGGAGGTCGGTGATTGGGGGAGGGGGAGGTCGGTGATTGGGGAGAGGGAAAGGTCGGTGATTGGGGGAGGGGGAGGTCGGTGATTGGGTGAGGGGGAGGCGGAGGTCATGGATTGGGGGGAGGTGGGGATGAACCCGGTGATTGGGGAGAGGGGGAGGTCGGTGATTGGGGGAGGGGGAGGTCGGTGATTGGGTGAGGGGGAGGGGGAGGTCATGGATTGGGGGGAGGGGGTGATGAGCTCGGTGATTGGGGAGAGGGGGAGGTCGGTGATTGGGGGAGGGATGAGGTCGGTAATTGGGGAGAGGGGGAGGTCGGTGATGGGGGGGTGGGGAGGGGAAGGTCACTGATTGAGGGAGGGGGAGATCGGTGATTGGGGGGATGGGGTGGTCGGTGATTGGGGCGGAGGGGAGTTTGGTGATTGGGGGGAGGGGGAGGTCGGTGATTGGGGGGAGGGGGAGGTCGGTGATTGGGGAGAGAGGGAGGTCGGTGATTGGGGGGAGGGGGAGGGGGAGGTCGGTGATTGGGGGAGGGGAAGGTCGGTGATTGGGGGAGGAGGGGGAGGTCTGTGATTGGGGGAGGAGCAGGTCGGTGATTGAGGGGGAGGGGGAGGTCGGTGATTGGGGGAGGGGGGAGGTCAGTGATTGGGCGAGGGGGAGGTCGGCGATTGGGGGGAGGGGGAGCTCGGTGTTTGGGGGAAGGAGAGGGAGGGGGTCGGTGATTGGGGGAGGGGGAGGTCATTGAATGGGAGGAGGGGGAGGGTGGTCGGTGATTGGTGGGGGAGAGGGAGGGGGAGGTCGGTGATTAGGGGAGGAGGAGGTCCGTGATTGGGGGGAGGGGGAGGACGGTGATTGGGGGATGGCGAGGTCGGAGATTGGGGAGGAGGAGGTCCGTGATTGGGGGGAGGGGGAGGTCGGTGATTGGGGGAGGAGAAGGTCGGTGATTGGGAAGGGGGAGGGGGAGGTCGGTGATTGGGGGAGGGGGAGCTCGGTGATTGGGGGAGGGGGAGGTCGGTGATTGGGGGAGGAGAAGGTCCGTGATTGGGGGGGAGGGTGAGGTCGGTGATTGGGGGAGGGGGAGGTCGGTGATTGGGGGAGGAGAGGGAGGGGGTCGGTGATTGGGGGAGGGGGTGGTCGGTGATTGGGAAGGGGGAGGGGGAGGTCGGTGATTGGGGGAGGGGGAGGTCGGTGATTGGGGGAGGAGAGGGAGGGGGTCGGTGATTGGGGGAGGGGGTGGTCGGTGATTGGGAAGGGGGAGGGGGAGGTCGGTGATTGAGGGAGGAGAGGGAGGGGGTCGGTGATTGGGGGAGGGGGAGGTCGGTGAATGGGAGGAGGGGGAGGGGGGTCGGTGATTGGGGGAGGTGGAGGGGGAGGTCGGTGATTGAGGGAGGGGGAGGAGGAGGTCGGTGATTGGGGGGGGGTGGTGGAGGTCGGTGATTGGGGAGGGGGACGTCGGTGATTGGGGAGGGGGACGTCGGTGATTGGGGGAGGAGGAGGGGGAGGTTGGTGATTGGGCGGAGGGGGAGGTCGGTGATTGGAGGGGGGGAGGTCGGTGATGAGGGTGAGGGGAAGGTCAGTGATTTGGGGGGATGGGGAGAACGGTGATTGTGGGGAGGGGGTGGGATGTCGGTGATTGGGGGAGGGGGAGGTCGGTGATTAGGGGAGGTCAGAGATTGGTGGAGGGGGAGAAGGAAGTCGGTGATTGGGGGAGGGGGAGGGGGAGGTCGGTGATTGGGGGAGGTGGAGGGGGAGGTCGGTGATTGAGGGAGGGGGAGGAGGAGGTCGGTGATTGGGGGTGGGTGGTGGAGGTCGGTGATTGGGGAGGGGGACGTCGGTGATTGGGGAGGGGGACGTCGGTGATTGGGGGAGGTCGGTGAATGGGGGAGGGGGAGGTCGGTGATTGGGGAGGGGGGAGGTCGGTGATTGGGGGAGTGGGACGTCGGTGATTGGGGGAGGTTGGTGATTGGGGGAGGGGGAGGTCGGTGATTGGGGAGAGGGGGAGGTCGGTGATGGGGGGGTAGGGAGGGGAAGGTCACTGATTGAGGGAGGGGGAGGTCGGTGATTGGGGGGAGGGGAGTTTGGTGATTGGGTGGAAGGGGGAGGTCGGTGATTCGGGGAGAGGGGGAGATCGGTGATTGGGGCGGAGGGGAGTTTAGTGATTGGGGGGAGGGGGAGGTCGGTGATTGGGGGAGGGGGAGGTCGGTGATTGGGGAGAGGGGGAGGTCGGTGATGGGGGGGTAGGGAGGGGAAGGTCACTGATTGAGGGAGGGTGAGGTCGGTGATTGGGGGGATGGGGAGTTCGGTGATTGGGGGGAGGGGAGTTTGGTGATTGGGTGGAAGGGGGAGGTCGGTGATTCGGGGAGAGGGGGAGATCGGTGATTGGGGCGGAGGGGAGTTTAGTGATTGGGGGGAGGGGGAGGTCGGTGATTGGGCCGGAGCGGAGTTTGGTGATTGGGGGGAGGGGGAGGTCGGTGATTGGGGGGAAGGGGGAGGTCGGTGATTGGGGGAGGGGGATGTTGGTGATTGAGGGGGAGGGGGAGGTCGGTGATTGGGGGAGGGGGAGGTCGGTGATTGGGCGAGGGGGAGGTCGGTGATTGGGCCGGAGCGGAGTTTGGTGATTGGGGGGAGGGGGAGGTCGGTGATTGGGGGGAAGGGGGAGGTCGGTGATTGGGGGAGGGGGAGGTCGGTGATTGAGGGGGAGGGGGAGGTCGGTGATTGGGGGAGGGGGAGGTCGGTGATTGGGGGAGGAGGAGGTCCGTGATTGGGGGGGAGGGTGAGGTCGGTGATTGGGGGAGGGGGAGGTCGGTGATTGGGGGAGGAGAGGGAGGGGGTCGGTGATTGGGGGAGGGGGTGGTCGGTGATTGGGAAGGGGGAGGGGGAGGTCGGTGATTGAGGGAGGAGAGGGAGGGGGTCGGTGATTGGGGGAGGGGGAGGTCGGTGAATGGGAGGAGGGGGAGGGGGGGTCGGTGATTAATAGGGGAGAAGGAGGGGGAGGTCGGTGATTGGGGGAGGAGGAGGGGGAGGTTGGTGATTGGGGGGATGGGGACAACGGTGATTGGGGGGAGGGGGAGGTCGGTGATTGGAGGGGGGGAGGTCGGTGATGAGGGTGAGGGGAAGGTCAGTGATTTGGGGGGATGGGGAGAACGGTGATTGGGGGGAGGGGGTGGGATGTCGGTGATTGGGG
>NW_027253558.1:0-14555 GCF_044704955.1 Pristiophorus japonicus | reverse complement strand
GTGCAGGTGACCATGAGGACTCCAACACTCGCGCCCTCTAGTGGCAAGTATGACAGAGTTATACACATAACACAAATTTACAACATGAGCAGTCCACCAGTCCTCTGGCACCACACCTGTAGCCAGAGAGGATTGGGAAATGAGGGCCAGAGCCTCCGCTACTTCCTCTTTTGTTTCTCTTAACAGCCTGGGATACTTTTCATCTGGGCCTCGGGATTTATCCACTTTCAAAGCTGTTAACCCCCTTAATCCTTCCTCTCTCACTATGTATTTCATCTAATATTTCACACTCCTTCCTGTATATAAATGCAAGTTGTTGTTGTGTTCAGGGGCCGCTGTATCTGGCTCAGGCTTCTTATCCATCCCCCCTTCCCTTCCCCCTCCATTGGGGGCCGTGCCTTCAGCTGCCTGGGCCCTAACTCCCTGCTCCCTAAACCTCTCTGCCACTCCACCCCTCTCCGCTTTTAAGACCTCCCTTCAAACCCAATCTGTGACTGAGGGTTTTGATCACCCTCCCAGCCCCTCCCCCTTTGGCTCAGCAGCACTTTGACCAGATTACGACTCTGTCAGCTGCTTCGGGATGTTGTTCTAATGTTCCAGTTGCGAGAGCAATGCAGGTTGTTGCTGCTGGACCTGGCGGCAGAGCGTCTCTGTGTGGATGTACCCCGTGCACCAAGCTCCGTGGTGAGGCCTCCCACAGTGGAATGACCTGCCAATGCTCACTGCAGTGCGGAGTGGCTGCTGACCCACCAATCGGTCTGAGACACCGCCTCACGAGCGGATGAGGAGATACACGCTGAGATCCACCATCAAATGACACATGGGGAACTGGAAATGATTCTGCAAACCTGACTGGAGGTTTGGTACAAACGGGTTTTACAAACCAATCAATTGAGTGACACAGAAATTGTCCAAAAATTTGGTCTTTTCAGAATCAACATCGCCCCCTTTTGGTATGAAGACAGCACTGCCAATTTCCCTCACAATTTGACTGAGCTGCAATTTTCAATGTCTCCCTACATGGCTCGCTGTCAATCTTTATTCTATAACGCTCCTGTGAAGCGCTCGGGGAGTTTTACTGTGTTAAAGGTGCTGTATAAAAGTTGCTGTTGTTGTTTGTTCTGAGTTAGCTGTTCCAACTGAGGTCGGGATATGACTCACAGCTCAGACTGTGTGGCATCCAGTGATGCAATGTTGTATCGTGGGTTCAAGCCCCACTCCAGAGAACTGAGTGCAAAATAAAGACATACACTACTGTGCAGTCCTGAGGGAGTGCTGCACTGTCAGAGGGGCAGTACTGAGGGAGTGCCACACTGTCAGATGGGCAGGACTGATTGAGTGCAGCATTGTCAGAGGTATAGTACTGAGGGAATGCTGCACTGTCAGAGGGGCAGTACTGAGGGAGTGCTGCATTGTCGGAGGGTAGGTACTGAGGGAGTACTGAACTGTCGGAGGGGTAGTACTGAGGGAGTGCCGCACTGTCAGAGGGTCAATACTGAGGGAGTGCCGGACTGTCGGAGGGTCACTACTGAGGGAGCGCTGCGCTATCGGAGGGGCAGTACTGAGGGGGTGCTTGTAAGTGGTTTTCTTGCGCATACCGAAAACGCACCTCCTACTACAAGTTCTGGACAATAGGGATTATATGGACAGATCAGATTCGGACACACATTTTTCAGGCTCAATCGTATTGTATTTAACAAGATTAACCACACCACTCATAAACAGTGCTAAACAGTACAACCCTGGCTTGTCCAATAAGCCCTGCCATGCTAAGTTACCACGATTTAATAAAAGGACCCTCCCGTGAAATAAACTAACACAGGACCCCCCCAGCACTAAACCCCTTGGGTTTGGTTGGGACTTACAATCACCCCCTCACACAGCTAAGTGTTCTTGTGGATGTGTAGGCGTAGGCAATATGCTCACCCTGATTGCCCGTTGTCTTGCTTGCAGCTTCTTCCTGACCGTCTCGCTCCTGGGCTTTTTCCTGGGATTTTCACTGGGCTTTTTCCGGAGCTTTCTTGCTCCTGAGCTGGAGCTTGTTGCAAAGCGGCTCCTTATATCCCCAAAACCTATCACCTTTCCTCCCGCCATTACTGACCGATGGATTGACTCCGGTGATCTGTCTGGACTCCCTCCCACCGTGGCCTGGACTGGCTCGTAGCCTTTGAAATCTTTGTGAAAAATGATGTTTTGTTTTCCCGCTCCCAGGCCTTGCATCTGGAGAGACAATGGGTGCCGATTACTGGATGTCTGTCGTTTCCTGAGTTGATGGCCCCCATTAGCAGGTAATGGGTTTCGATCACAAACCGATCTTGCTTAACCGGCTTATCTCCTGGAAGACAATGGGCCGGCCATTTCCTGCCTTGCACCAGTTTGGGTTGGGACTGAGTGGTGACTGTGCTTTAATAATGTGAGGGCACAGTGTCTCTGAGTTACCTCTCGGGGTATTGTTCCCAGGAATCACTTTAGATGGTGATGACATCAATGGGCCTGGGTTCCCTGCCACCCAGCCTGTCAGTGTGAAATGTCCGGTTGTATATGAATGCACCTCAGTGCCACCCCCACAAGCTCGCCAAACAGTACAGTTCTTTCTTTAAGGATTTAAAGTATTGTTGATAGAAATGGCCAGAAAGCTGGTGCTACAATTCCTCACCTCGGGGACAATAATGCTATGTTCCTCACCTGTACTTTTCCTCTCCTCCACCCCCCACACCCGGGAAAAATAATGGTATGTTCCTCACCTCTCCCTCAATGGTGACAATAATTGGTATGTTCCTCACTTCTCCCACACCCAGGGACAATAATGGTAGGTTCCGCACATCTCCATCTCCTCTCCCCATTCCCCCTGGGGAAAATAATGGTTTGTTCCTCACCTCTCCTTCCTCTCCCCACCACCCCCGGGAACGATAATGTTATGTTCCTCACCGCTCCGCCTCCTTTCACCCCCTGGGGACAATAATGGTATGTTCCTCACCACTCCCTCTACCCCACCAGGGACAGTAATGGTATGATCTTCATCTCTCCCTCTCCCCGGATGGTGAAATAATGGTGTGTTCCCCACCTCAACCTCTCCCCCCACCCCTCCCCCCCGGGGACAATAATTATGTTCCTCACCTCCGCCACACGGGGGACAATGATGGTATGTTCGTCACCTCTCCCTCTCCCCCCTTGGGACAATAATGGTATGTTCCTTGTTCTGCTCATAATAAAGTGATGTAACTGAGTACTGTAGACAATGAGTAAGTGCAACCTTAGCTCCTTTATTCAAACTCCAGATTGTCGGTACAGCGTGGGAGGCCTGCTTATATACAGTGCTCCCAAGGGATCAAGGGATGCTGGTATCGCTTGGGACTCCAACCGGTAGGCCCTCTGGTGGTGGTGTGATACAGGTTGCCAAGGGTTACCTACATAACATCACTCCCTCCCAAAGTCAATTGTACACTTATTTACAGGGTGCGACGATCTGGGGCTTTTCGCTCCCTTGTCGATCGTCTCGGTACAAATGTAGGTATGGGTGAGTTGGTTGGTTCTTCGCTGGGCTGCTCTGCAGCTGGCCTTGCCGGGTTGCTGAGGATGGTGAGTTCAGCTTCGTGGTCGACTGTGATGTCTGTTGCCACTTGTGCGTGTGTGTTGGAGGGTCGAAGTTGGTGGTGTCCTCTTCGGGTTGCTCATGGCTGTTTGTGAATCGCAGTTTGGCTTGGTCCAAATGCTTTCTGCAAGTTAGTCCATTAGCCAGTTTGACCTGAAACACCCTACTCCCTTCTTTGGCGATGATGGTGCCAGCAAGCCATTTGGGACCAAGTCCATAGTTGAGTACAAATACATGGTCATTAACCTCAATATCACGTGACAAGTTTACGCGATCATGGTACATGCTTTGTTGATGTCGACAGCTCTCGATGTGATCATGGAGATCAGGGTGGACAAGAGTGAGCCTTGTTTTGAGCGCCCTTTTCATGAGCAGCTCAGCTGGGGGAACCCCAGTGAGCGAGTGGAATGTGGTGTGGTAGCTGAGCAGGACTCGGGACAGGTGGGTTTGCAGGGAGCCTTCCAACACACGTTTCAAGTTTTGCTTGATGGTCTGAACTGCCCGTTCTGCCTGGCCATTGGATGCGGGCTTGAACGGGGCAGATGTGACGTGCTTGATTCCATTGCAGGTCATGAATTCCTTGAATTCAGCACTGGTGAAGCATGGCCCATTGTCACTGACAAGGACATCAGGCAGACCATGCATGGTGAACATGGCTCATAGGCTTTCGATGGTGGCAGTGGACATGCTTACAGACATTATTACACACTCAATCCATTTTGAATAAGCATTCACAGCAACCAAAACTTTTTGCCGAGAAATGGGCCCGCAAAGTCAACGTAGATCCGAGACCACGGTTTGGAGAGCCATGACCACAAACTTAGCGGTGACTCTCTAGGTGCATTGCTCAGTTGAGAGCAAGTGTTGCATTGGCGCACACATGACTCCAAATCAGAGTCGATGCCGGGCCACCACAGATGGGATCTGGCTATAGCTTTCATCATTACTATTCCTGGATGGGTAATATGTAGGTCGCCTAAGAATGTTTCTCTGCCTTTCTTAGGCAAAACCATGTGATTGCCCCACAAAAGACAGTCCACCTGTATGGACATTTCATCTTTGCGCCACTGGAACAGCTTGATCTCTTCATGCATCTCCACTGGGACGCTGGACCAGCTCCCATGGAGCACACAGTTTTTTACAAGGGACAGTAAAGGATCCTGGCTGGTCCAGGTCCTGATCTGGCGGGCCGTAACGGGTGACATTTCGCTTTCAAATGCATCTTTCACCAAGAGCAAGTCTGCAGGCTGTGCCATTTCCACCCCGGTGGTGGGCAATGGTAGCTGACTGAGAGCATCAGCGCAGTTCTCTGTGCCTGGTCTGTGGCAGATTACATAGTTATATGCAGACAGCGTGAGCGCCCATCTTTGATTGCGGGCAGAGACATTGGTATTAATCCCTTTGCTCTCTTAGAATAGCGAAATGAGTGGCTTATGGTCAGTTTTTAACTCAAACTTGAGACCAAACAGATACTGGTGCATTTTTTCCACCCGGTAATCGCATGCCAGAGTTTCTTTTTCAATCATGCTTTCGGCCTTGGACAAACTCCTGGACGCATAGGGGACCGGTTGCATTTTACCCGATTCGTTTACTTGTTGTAACACACACCCGACCCCGTACGAAGATGAATCGCAAGCTAGCACTAAACGTTTACAGAGGTAATAGAGAACAAGCAATTTGTTGGAACATAACCGAGTAAACAAAGGCAAGAAACAAAAAGGGCCACACTACATCATAATTCTAAAAGGACAAAGGGTGTTAAAAAAACAAACCTGAAGGCTTTGTGTCTTAATGCAAAGAATATCCGTAATAAGGTGGATGAATTAACTGTGCAAATAGATGTTAATAGATATGATGTGATTGGGATTACAGAGACGTGGCTCCAGGATGATCAGGGCTGGGAACTCAACATCCAAGGGTTCAACATTCAGGAAATATAGAATAAAAGGAAAAGGAGGTGGAGTAGCATTGCTGGCTAAAGAGGAGATTAATGCAATAGTTAGGAAGGACATTAGCATGGATGATGTGGAATCTATATGGGTAGAGCTGCAGAACACCAAGGGCAAAAAACGTTAGGGGGAGTTGTGTACAGACCTCCAAACAGTAGTAGTGATGTTGGGGAGGGCATCAAACAGGAAATTAGGGGTGCATGCAATAAAGGTGCAGCAGTTATCATGGGTGACTTTAATATGCACATAGATTGGGCTAACCAAACTGGAAGCAATACGGTGGAGGAGGATTTCCTGGAGTGCATAAAGGATGGATTTCTAGATCAATATGTCGAGGAACCAACGAGGGGGGAGGCCATCTTAGACTGGGTGTTGTGTAATGAGAGAGAATTAATTAGCAATCTCATTGTGTGAGGTCCCTTGGGGAAGAGTGACCATAATATGGTGGAATTCTACATTAGGATGGAGAATGAAACAGTTAATTCAGAGACCATGGTCCAGAACTTAAAGAAGGGTAACTTTGAAGGCATGAGGCGTGAATTGGCTAGGATAGATTGGCGAATGATACTTAAGGGGTTGACAGTGGATGGGCAATGGCAGACATTTAGAGACCGCATGGATGAACAACAACAATTGTCTGGCGTAAAAATAAAAAAGGGAAGGTGGCTCAACCGTGGCTATCAAGGGAAATCAGGGATAGTATTAAAGCCAAGGAAGTGGCATACAAATTGGCCAGAAATAGCAGCGAACCCAGGGACTGAGAGAAATTTAGAACTCAGCAGAGGAGGACAAAGGATTTGATAAGGGCAGGGAAAATAGAGTACGAGAGGAAGCTTGCAGGGAACATTAAGGCGGACTGCAAAAGCTTCTATAGATATGTAAAGAGAAAAAGGTTAGTAAAGACAAATGTAGGTCCCCTGCAGTCAGAATCAGGGGAAGTCATAACTGGGAACAAAGAAATGACAGACCAATTGAACAAGTATTTTGGTTCAGTATTCACTAAGGAGGACACAAACAACCTTCCGGATATAAAAGGGGTCAGAGGGTCTAGTAAGAAGGAGGAACTAAGGTAAATCCTTATTAGTCGGGAAATTGTGTTGGGGAAATTGATGGGATTGAAGGCCGATAAATCCCCAGGACCTGACGGATTGCATCCCAGAGTACTTAAGGAGGTGACCTTGTAAATAGCGGATGCATTGACAGTCATTTTCCAACATTCTATAGACTCTGGATCAGTTCCTATGAAGTGGAGGATAGCCAATGTAACCCCACTTTTTAAAAAAGGAGGGAGAGAGAAAACAGGGAATTATAGACCGGTCAGCCTGACATGGGTAGTGGGTAAAATGATGGAATCAATTATTAAGGATGTCATAGCAGCGCATTTGGAAAGAGGTGACATGATAGGTCCAAGTCAGCATGGATTTTTGAATAGGAAGTCATGCTTGACAAATCTTCTGGAATTTTTTGAGGATGTTTCCAGTAGAGTGGACAAGGGAGAACCAGTTGATGTGGTGTATTTGGACTTTCAGCAGCTTTCGACAAGGTCCTACACAAGAGATTAATGTGCAAAGTTAAAGCAAATGGTATTGGGGGTAGTGTGCTGACATGGATTGAGAACTGGTTGTCAGACAGGAAGCAAAGAGTAGGAGTAAATGGGTACTTTTCAGAATGGCAGACACTGACTAGTGGGGTACCGCAAGGTTCTGTGCTGGTGCCCCAGCTGTTTACATTGTACATTAATGATTTAGACGAGGGGATTAAATGTAGTATCTCCAAATTTGCGGATGACACTAAGTTGGGTGGCAGTGTGAGCTGCGAGGAGGATGCTATGAGGCTGCAGAGTGAGTTGGATAGGTTAGGTGAGTGGGCAAATGCATGTCGGATGAAAATAGTGTGGATAAATGTGAGGTTATCCACTTTGGTGGGAAAAACAGAGAGACAGACTATTATCTGTATGGTGACAGATTAGGAAAAGGGGAGGTGCAACGAGACCTGGGTGTCATGGTACATCAGTCATTGAAGGTTGGCATGCAGGTACAGCAGGCGGTTAAGAAAGCAAATGGCATGTTGGCCTTCATAGCGAGGGGATTTGAGTACAGGGGCAGGGAGGTGTTACTACAATTGTACAGGGCCTTGGTGAGGCCACACCTGGAGTATTGTGTACAATTTTGGTCTCCTAACTTGAGGAAGGACATTCTTGCTATTGAGGGAGTGCAGCGAAGGTTCACCAGACTGATTCCCAGGATGGTGGGACTGATATAACAAGAAAGACTGGATCAACTGGGCTTGTATTCACTGGAGTTCAGAAGAATGAGCGGGGATCTCATAGAAACGTTTCAAGTTCTGACGGGTTTAGACAGGTTAGATGCAGGAAGAATGTTCCCAATGTTGGGGAAGTCCAGAACCAGGGGTCACAGTCTAAGGATAAGGGATAAGCCATTTGGAACCGAGATGAGGAGAAACTTCTTCACCCAGAGAGTGGTGAACCTGTGGAATTCTCTACCACAGAAAGTTGTTGAGGCCAATTCACTAAATATATTCAAAAAGGAGTTAGATGTAGTCCTTACTATTCGGGGGATCAAGGGGTATGGCGAAAAAGCAGGAATGGGGTATTGAAGTTGCATGTTCAGCCATGAACTCATTGAATGGTAGTGCAGGCTTGAAGGGCCGAATGGCCAACTCCTGCACCTATTTTCTATGTTTCTATAACAGATTTCTGGCTTTCTCAAACGCAGCCTCTTGTGATTTCCCCCATACTCAGTCATCTCCCTTGCGTAGCAGCACATATAGCAAGGTGCTTAACCTGGGTAGGAGGAAATTACCCAAATAGTTGAGGAGTCCCAGGAACGTCCGCTGCTCCGTCACGTTCTGTGGTCTCGGCGCATTCTTGATGCCCTCCGTCTGATGCCGTCTGCCGCGATTCTTAGATGTAGTCCTTACTACTAGAGGGATCAAGGGGTATGGCGAGAACGCAGGAATGGGGTACTGAAGTTGCATGTTCAGCCATGAATTCATTGAATGGTGGTGCGGGCTCGAGGGGCCGAATGGCCTACTCCTGCACCTATTTTCTATGTTTCTATGTTTCTATGTTTCTCCCCAATAACTTGACCACTGGCACCAGGAAAACACACTTCAAGCATTTCAACCTGAGTCCCGCGCAATCTAGCCGACTTAGAAACTCTTCCAGGTTCTTCAAGAGTTCAATGGTATTCCGACCTGTGACCAGTATGTCGTCCTGGAAAACCATGGTGCGCGGAACTGACTTTAGCAGGCTCTCCGTGTTCCTTTGAAAAATTGCCGCAGATGATCGATTCCCAAACGGGCATCTATTGTAGATGAATAGACCTTTGTGCAGGTGAGGCCTTTCAAAGATTCCGCCAGCTCCTGTAGGCCAAGTTCAGGTCCAACTTTGTGAACGTCTTTCCTCCAGCCAGGGTCGCAAATAGGTCGTCTGCCTTGGGTAGCGGGTACTGGTCCTGCAGCAAAAAATGGTTAATTGTTACTTTATAGTCCCCACAAATTCTGACCGTGCCATCGCCTTTGAGAACCGGAACAATCGGACTGGCCCACTCGTTGAACTCCACCGGCGCGATGATGCCTTCTCACTGCAGCCTGTCCAGCTCAATTTCCACTTTCTCTCGCATCATGTATGGCACCGCACGTGCCTTGTGGTGGATGGGTCGTGTACCAGGAACCAAGTGGATCTGCACCTTCGCCCCCAAGAAACTTCCAATGCCTCGCTCAAACAACAACGGGAACTTGCTCAGAACCTGGGCACATGAAGCGTCGGTGACGGACGAAAGCGCTCGGATGTCGTCCCAGTTCCAAAGGATTTTTCCCAGCCAGCTTCTGCCAAACAGTGTGGGGCCATCTCCTGGTACAATCCACAGTGGAAGTTCGTGCACTGCTCCATCATCGAAGACTTTTACTGCTGCGCTGCCAATAACAGGGATCAGCTCTTTAGTGTAAATTCTTATCTTGGTATGAATGGGGCTAAGCTTGGACCTGTGTGCCTTGTTGCACCACAGCCTGTCGAAGGCCTTTTTGCTCATGATGGACTGACTCACACCCATGTCCAGTTCCATGGATACTGGAATTCCATCCGGTTCAACTTTTCGCATGTTCGATGGACATTTCGTGGTGAAGGTGTGTACCCCATACACTTCTGCCTCCTCGGTTCGAGTCTCTAGTTCAGCCTGATCTGCCATGGATCGATCCTCCCAAGCAACGTGGTGGTTTGCAGGGTTTGCAGCTCATCTGCACATTCGCTGGAGGTGTCCCATTGTTCTATAGACTTTGCACACAGTGTTTGAAGCGGCATTGATGGACTCGATCACCTCCGCAGCGCCAACAAGGTGTTAACTGCCTCACATTAACATTTGATGGCAGACTCTGGGTCATCTGAGGTCATGCAGCTGCAGGCGTGTACGTTCTGCCATATAGAAACATAGAAACATAGAAAATAGGTGCAGGAGTAGGCCATTCGGCCCTTCTAGCCTGCACCGCCATTCAATGAGTTCATGGCTGAACATTCAACTTCAGTACCCCATTCCTGCTTTCTCGCCATACCCCTTGATCCCCCTAGCAGTAAGGACCTCATCTAACTCCTTTTTGAATATATTTAGTGAATTGGCCTCAACAACTTTCTGTGGTAGAGAATTCCACAGGTTCTCCACTCTCTGGGTGAAGAAGTTCCTCCGCATCTCGGTCCTAAATGGCTTACCCCTTATCCTTAGACTGTGACCCCTGGTTCTGGACTTCCCCAACATTGGGAACATTCTTCCTGCATCTAACCTGTCTAACCCCGTCAGAATTTTATATGTTTCTATGAGGTCCCCTCTCATTCTTCTGAACTCCAGTGAATACAAGCCCAGTTGATCCAGTCTTTCTTGATAGGTCAGTCCCGCCATCCCGGGAATCAGTCTGGTGAACCTTCGCTGCACTCCCTCAATAGCAAGAATGTCCTTCCTCAGGTTAGGAGACCAAAACTGTACACAATACTCCAGGTGTGGCCTCACCAATGCCCTGTACAACTGTAGCAACACCTCCCTGCCCCTGTACTCAAATCCCCTTGCTATGAAGGCCAACATGCCATTTGCTTTCTTAACCGCCTGCTGCACCTGCATGCCAACCTTCAATGACTGATGTACCATGACACCCAGGTCTCTTTGCACCTCCCCTTTTCCTAATCTGTCACCATTCAGATAATAGTCTGTCTCTCTGTTTTTACCACCAAAGTGGATAACCTCACATTTATCCACATTATACTTCATCTGCCATGCATTTGCCCACTCACCTAACCTATCCAAGTCGCTCTGCAGCCTCACAGCATCCTCCTCGCAGCTCACACTGCCACCCAACTTAGTGTCATCCGCAAATTTGGAGATACTACATTTAATCCCCTCATCTAAATCATTAATGTACAGTGTAAACAGCTGGGGCCCCAGCACAGAACCACTAGTCACTGCCTGCCATTCTGAAAAGTACCCATTTACTCCTACTCTTTGCTTCCTGTCTGACAACCAGTTCTCAATCCATGTCAGTACACTACCCCCAATCCCATGTGCTCTAACTTTGCACATCAATCTCTTGTGTGGGACCTTGTCGAACGCCTTCTGAAAGTCCAAATATACCACATCAACTGGTTCTCCCTTATCCACTTTACTGGAAACATCCTCAAAAAATTCCAGAAGATTTGTCAAGCATGATTTCCCTTTCACAAATCCATGCTGACTTGGACCTATCATGTCACCTCTTTCCAAATGCACTGCTATGACATCCTTAATAATTGATTCCATCATTTTACCCACTACCGATGTCAGGCTGACCGGTCTATAATTCCCTGTTTTCTCTCTCCCTCCTTTTTTAAAAAGTGGGGTTACATTGGCTACCCTCCACTCCATAGGAACTGATCCAGAGTCAATGGAATGTTGGAAAATGACTGTCAACGCATCCACTATTTCCAAGGCCACCTCCTTAAGTACTCTGGGATGCAGTCCATCAGGCCCTGGGGATTTATCGGCCTTCAATCCCATCAATTTCCCCAACACAATTTCCCGACTAATAAGGATTTCCCTCAGTTCCTCCTCCTTACTAGACCCCCCGACCCCTTTTATAACCGGAAGGTTGTTCGTGTCCTCCTTCGTGAATACCGAACCAAAGTACTTGTTCAATTGGTCCGCCATTTCTTTGTTCCCCGTTATGACTTCCCCTGATTCTGACTGCAGGGGACCTACATTTGTCTTTACTAACCTTTTTCTCTTTACAAATCTATAGAAACTTTTGCAATCCGTCTTAATGTTCCCTGCAAGCTTCTTCTCATACTCCATTTTCCCTGCCCTCATCAAACCCTTTGTCCTCCTCTGCTGAGTTCTAAATTTCTCCCAGTCCCCAGGTTCGCTGCTATTTCTGGCCAATTTGTATGCCACTTCCTTGGCTTTAATACTATCCCTGATTTCCCTTGATAGCCACGGTTGAGCCACCTTCCCTTTTTTATTTCTATGCCAGACAGGAATGTACAATTGTTGTAGTTCATCCATGCGGTCTCTAAATGTCTGCCATTGCCCATCCACAGTCAACCCCTTAAGTATCATTCGCCAATCCATCTCAGCCAATTCACGCCTCATACCTTCAAAGTTAGCCTTCTTTAAGTTCTGGACCATGGTCTCTGAATTAACTGTTTCATTCTCCATCCTAATGCAGAATTCCACCATATTATGGTCACTCTTCCCCAAGGGGCCTCGCACAACGAGATTGCTAATTAATCCTTTCTCATTACATAACACCCAGTCTAAGATGGCCTCCCCCCTAGTTGGTTCCTCGACATATTGGTCTAAAAAACCATCCCTTATGCACTCCAGAAAATCCTCCTCCACCGTATTGCTTCCAGTTTGGTTAGCCCAATCTATGTGCATATTAAAGTCACCCATTATAACTGCTGCACCTTTATTGCACGCACCCCTAATTTCCTGTTTGATGCCCTCCCCAACATCACTACTACTGTTTGGAGGTCTGTACACAACTCCCACTAACGTTTTTTGCCCTTTGGTGTTCTGCAGCTCTACCCATATACATTCCACATCATCCAAGCTAATGTCCTTCCTAACTATTGCCTTAATCTCCTCCTTAACCAGCAATGCTACCCCACCTCCTTTTCCTTTTATTCTATCCTTCCTGAATGTTGAATACCCCTGGATGTTGAGTTCCCAGCCCTGCTCATCCTGGAGCCACGTCTCCGTAATCCCAATCACATCACATTCCTACCTGAAAATGACATAAATTTGTGTACAGTACTTGCCGAAACCTCTTTGTGCCATGAAATTTGTTTTGGTGTTATCGCGGGTGGTCATAAATGCCTGGGCTATCGTTATGGCTTTGCTCAGGTTCATTGATTTAACAGTCAATAGTTTGCGAAGGATAACATCATGGCCAATGCTAAGCACAAAGAAGTCTCTTAGCATTTGCTCAAGGAATCCATCGCATTTGCAATGTCCTGCAAGGCGCCTTAGTTCGGCGACATAGCTCGCCACTTCCTGGCCTTCAAACCGTTGACACGAGTAAAATCAATACCTTGCCATCAGAACACTTTCCTTTGGATTTAGGTGCTCCCGGACCAGCGTACACAGTTCTTCGTTTGATTTGGTTGTTGCTTTCACCGGAGCTAAAAGATTCTTCATGAGGCCATAGGCTGTTGCCCCACAGACGGTGAGGAGGATCGCCCTTCGTTTGGCCGCGTTCTCGTCCCCTTCCAGCTTGTTGGCCATGAAGTATTGGTCGATTCACTCCACGAAGATCTCCCAATCGTCCCCTTCTGAGAATTTCTCCAGGATACCAACAATTCTCTGCATTTTCATGTGATTGTTCATTATCTCGTCACCAGGTGTTAAGCTCATGATAAAGTAATGTAACTGAGTATTGTAGACGTGAGTAAGTGTGACCTTAGCTCCTTTATTCAAACTCCAAGTGCTGGTACAGCATGGGAGGCCTGCTTATATACAGTGCTCCCAAGGGATGCTGGGAGCCCTTGGGACTCCAACAGGTACGCCCTCTGGTGCCGGTGTGATACAGGTTACCTCGGGTTACATACATAACATCCCTCACCTCTCCCTCTCCACCCCCAGGGACAATAAAGGTATGTTCCCACCACCCTCGCCAGGAACAATAATGTTTATGTTCCCAGTTCCGCCCCCGCCACCTGGGGACAATAATGGTATGTCCCCTCCCGGGGACAATAATGGTATGTCTTCCCCCCCCACCCCCCGGGGACAATAATTGTATGTCCCCCACCTGCTGCTCAGTCTGCCATACAGAGACTGTACATGGCCTAGCAGCACGCCCTGGACCAGTTCTGGGCCTGGAAGGCCCGGCTGCAGACTGCACCACCTCAGCCTGGGCAGCAGCAGTCTCGGACGGCTGGGGTGCAGACAGCGCCAACTGCAATGGTGAAGTGGCAGTGGTGGGAGACGGAATGCTGATATCCTGAGAGAGGGCAACACCTTCCATTTCTACCGACCCACTGCCACTCCCCCGGGGCAGTGCCTCAGCATCTGGACCAATCTCATCGAGCACAAATTGCTGGCCTGCTTCGGCACCGTGACCTCTCTGTTGAACTGCGGGGAACCCAGAAACGATGGCAGCAGTCAGCGCTTGCATGGCATCGATCTGAGCGTGCACGGGAACAGACCGAGCGTGCACAGGAGCAGACCGAGCATGCACGAGGGCAGACCGAGCGTGCACGAGATCGGACCGAGCGTGCACGAGATCGGACTGAGCGTGCACGAGAGCAGACCCAGTCTGTATGCCACCAAGCACTGAGCCCATTACAGTCGTAAGCCATTGCGTTGCTCCGGCCTGTGCTGCAATAGCTGCTGCTCCCTCCCCCGTGACACGTGGCATGAGCTCTGGGTCCCCACCCTCTCTCTGCAAGCCCACCATGCTTTGCAAGCTGCCAAGGATGGGCTGCAAGGTGTGCTGGGAGACATGCGCCGTGCTGGAGGCCGACTCCTCCAAACCCC
>NW_027253557.1:0-14568 GCF_044704955.1 Pristiophorus japonicus | reverse complement strand
GTCGGAGGGGCAGTACTGAGGGAGACATACTGTCGGAGGGACAGTACTGAGGGAGACGTACTGTCGGAGGGGCAGTACTGAGGGAGACGTACTGTCGGAGGTACAATACTGAGGGAGACGTACTGTCGGAGGGACAGTACTGAGGGAGACGTACTGTCGGAGGGACAGTACTGAGGGAGACGTACTGTCGGAGGGACAGTGCTGAGGGAGAGACGTACTGTCGGAGGGGCAGTACTGAGGGAGACGTACTGTCGGAGGGACAGTGCTGAGGGAGAGACATACTGTCGGAGGGACAGTACTGAGGGAGACGTACTGTCGGAGGGACAGTACTGAGGGAGTGCCGCACTGTCGGAGGGACAGTACTGAGGGAGACGTACTGTCGGAGGGGCAGTACTGAGGGAGTGCCGCACTGTCGGAGGGGCAGTACTGAGGGAGACGTACTGTCGGAGGGACAGTACTGAGGGAGACGTACTGTCGGAGGGACAGTACTGAGGGAGTGCCGCACTGTCGGAGGGACAGTACTGAGGGAGACGTACTGTCGGAGGGGCAGTACTGAGGGAGTGCCGCACTGTCGGAGGGGCAGTACTGAGGGAGACGTACTGTCGGAGGGACAGTACTGAGGGAGACGTACTGTCGGAGGGACAGTACTGAGGGAGACGTACTGTCGGAGGGACAGTACTGAGGGAGACGTACTGTCGGAGGGGCAGTACTGAGGGAGTGCCGCACTGTCGGAGGGACAATACTGAGGGAGACGTACTGTCGGAGGGGCAGTACTGAGGGAGTGCCGCACTGTCGGAGGGGCAGTACTGAGGGAGACGTACTGTCGGAGGGACAGTACTGAGGGAGTGCCGCACTGTCGGAGGGGCAGTACTGAGGGAGACGTACTGTCGGAGGGACAGTACTGAGGGAGACGTACTGTCGGAGGGGCAGTACTGAGGGAGACGTACTGTCGGAGGGACAGTACTGAGGGAGACGTACTGTCGGAGGGACAGTACTGAGGGAGTGCCGCACTGTCGGAGGGGCATTACTGAGGGAGACGTTCTGTCGGAGGGACAGTACTGAGGGAGACGTACTGTTGGAGGGGCAGTACTGAGGGAGACGTACTGTCGGAGGGGCAGTACTGAGGGAGACGTACTGTCGGAGGGACAGTGCTGAGGGAGTGCCGTACTGTCGGAGGGACAGTACTGAGGGAGACGCACAGTCGGAGGGCCAGTACTGAGGGAGACGTACTGTCGGAGGGGCAGTACTGAGGGAGACGTACTGTCGGAGGGGCAGTACTGAGGGAGACGTACTGTCGGAGGGGCAGTACTGAGGGAGTGCCGTACTGTCGGAGGGGCAGTACTGAGGGAGACGCACTGTCGGAGGGACAGTACTGAGGGAGAGACGTACTGTCGGAGGGACAGTACTGAGGGAGTGCCGTACTGTCGGAGGGGCAGTACTGAGGGAGTGCCGTACTGTTGGAGGGGCATTACTGAGGGAGTGCCGCACTGTCGGAGGGGCAGTACTGAGGGAGTGCCGCACTGTCGGAGGGGCAGTACTGAGGGAGTGCCGTACTGTCGGAGGGGCAGTACTGAGGGAGTGCCGTACTGTCGGAGGGACAGTACTGAGGGAGACATACTGTTGAGGGACAGTACTGAGGGAGTGCCGTACTGTCGGAGGGACAGTACTGAGGGAGACATACTGTTGAGGGACAGTACTGAGCGAGTGCCGTACTGTCGGAGGGGCAGTACTGAGGGAGACGTATTGTCGGAGGGACAGTACTGAGGGAGACGTACTGTCGGAGGGGCAGTACTGAGGGAGACGTACTGTCGGAGGGACAGTACTGAGAGAGACGTATTGTCGGAGGGACAGTACTGAGGGAGTGCCGCACTGTCGGAGGGGCAGTACTGAGCGAGTGCCGTACTGTCGGAGGGGCAGTACTGAGGGAGACGTATTGTCGGAGGGACAGTACTGAGGGAGAGACGTACTGTCGGAGGGGCAGTACTGAGGGAGACGTACTGTCGGAGGGGCAGTACTGAGGGAGACGTACTGTCGGAGGGACAGTACTGAGGGAGACGTACTGTCGGAGGGGCAGTACTGAGGGAGACGTACTGTCGGAGGGACAGTACTGAGGGAGTGCCGCACTGTTGGAGGGACAGTACTGAGGGAGTGCCGCAATGTTGGAGGGACAGTACTGAGGGAGACGTACTGTCGGAGGGACAATACTGAGGGAGACGTTCTGTCGGAGGGACAGTACTGAGGGAGACGTACTGTCGGAGGGACAGTACTGAGGGAGACGTACTGTCGGAGGGACAATACTGAGGGAGACGTTCTGTCGGAGGGACAGTACTGAGGGAGACGTACTGTCGGAGGGGCAGTACTGAGGGAGTGCCGCACTGTTGGAGGGACAGTACTGAGGGAGACGTACTGTCGGAGGGACAATACTGAGGGAGACGTACTGTCGGAGGGACAGTACTGAGGGAGACGTACTGTCGGAGGGACAGTACTGAGGGAGTGCCGTACTGTCGGAGGGACAGTACTGAGGGAGACGTACTGTCGGAGGGACAGTACTGACGGAGACTTACTGTCGGAGGGGCAGTGCTGAGGGAGTGACGAACTGTCGGAGGGACAGTACTGAGGGAGACTTACTGTCGGAGGGGCAGTAGTGAGGGAGTGCTGCATTGTCGGAGGGGCAGTACTGAGGGAGACGTTCTGTCGGAGTGGCAGTAGTGAGGGAGACGTACTGTCGGAGGTGCAGTAGTGAAGGAGACGTACTGTCGGAGGGGCAGTACTGAGGGAGACGTACTGTCGGAGGGACAGTACTGAGTGAGACGTTCTGTCGGAGGGACAGTACTGATGGAGTGACGTACTGTAGGAGGGACAGTACTGAGGGAGTGACGTACTGTCGGAGGGACAGTACTGAGGGAGACGTACTGTCGGAGGGACAGTACTGACGGAGACTTACTGTCGGAGGGGCAGTGCTGAGGGAGTGACGAACTGTCGGAGGGACAGTACTGAGGGAGACTTACTGTCGGAGGGGCAGTAGTGAGGGAGTGCTGCATTGTCGGAGGGGCAGTACTGAGGGAGACGTTCTGTCGGAGTGGCAGTAGTGAGGGAGACGTACTGTCGGAGGTGCAGTAGTGAAGGAGACGTACTGTCGGAGGGGCAGTACTGAGGGAGACGTACTGTCGGAGGGACAGTACTGAGTGAGACGTACTGTCGGAGGGGCAGTACTGAGGGAGACGTAATGTCGGAGGGGCAGTACTGAGGGAGAGACATACTGTCGGAGGGACAGTACTGAGGGAGACGTACTGTCGGAGGGACAGTACTGAGGGAGACGTACTGTCGGAGGGACAGTACTGAGTGAGACGTACTGTCGGAGGGGCAGTACTGAGGGAGACCTACTGTCGGAGGGGCAGTACTGAGGGAGACGTACTTTCGGAGGGACAGTACTGAGGGAGAGACGTACTGTCGGAGGGGCAGTACTGAGGGAGTGCCGTACTGTTGGAGGGGCATTACTGAGGGAGTGCCGCACTGTCGGAGGGGCAGTACTGAGGGAGTGCCGTACTGTCGGAGGGACAGTACTGAGGGAGACATACTGTTGAGGGACAGTACTGAGGGAGTGCCGTACTCTCGGAGGGGCAGTACTGAGGGAGACGTACTGTCGGAGGGGCAGTACTGAGGGAGACGTACTGTCGGAGGGGCAGTAATGAGGGAGACGTACTGTCGGAGGGACAATACTGAGGGAGACGTACTGTCGGAGGGACAGTACTGAGGGAGTGCCGCACTGTTGGAGGGACAGTACTGAGGGAGACGTACTGTCGGAGGGACAATACTGAGGGAGACGTTCTGTCGGAGGGACAGTACTGAGGGAGACGTACTGTCGGAGGGGCAGTACTGAGAGAGTGCCGCACTGTTGGAGGGACAGTACTGAGGGAAACGTACTGTCGGAGGGACAGTACTGAGGGAGTGACGTACTCTCGGAGGGGCAGTACTGAGGGAGACGTACTGTCGGAGGGGCAGTACTGAGGGAGACGTACTGTCGGAGGGGCAGTACTGAGGGAGACGTACTGTCGGAGGGACAGTACTGAGGGAGACGTACTGTCGGAGGGGCTGTACTGAGGGAGACGTACTGTCGGAGGGACAGTACTGAGGGAGACGTACTGTCGGAGGGACAGTGCTGAGGGAGAGACATACTGTCGGAGGGACAGTACTGAGGGAGACGTACTGTCGGAGGGACAGTACTGAGGGAGACGTACTGTCGGAGGGACAGTACTGAGGGAGACGTACTGTCGGAGGGACAGTACTGAGGGAGACGTACTGTCGGAGGGACAGTACTGAGGGAGACGTACTGTTGGAGGGGCAGTACTGAGGGAGACGTACTGTCGGAGGGACAGTACTGAGGGAGACGTACTGTCGGAGGGGCAGTACTGAGGGAGTGCCGCACTGTCGGAGGGGCAGTACTGAGGGAGTGCCGTACTGTCGGAGGGGCAGTACTGAGGGAGACGTACTGTCGGAGGGGCAGTACTGAGGGAGACGTACTGTCGGAGGGACAGTACTGAGGGAGACGTACTGTCGGAGGGGCAGTACTGAGGGAGACGTACTGTCGGAGGGGCAGTACTGAGGGAGTGCCGCACTGTCGGAGGGGCAGTACTGAGGGAGACGTACTGTTGAGGGGCAGTACTGAGGGAGTGACGTACGGTCGGAGGGACAGTATTGAGGGAGACGTACTGTCGGAGGGACAGTGCTGAGGGAGAGACATACTGTCGGAGGGACAGTACTGAGGGAGACGTACTGTCGGAGGGGCAGTACTGAGGGAGACGTACTGTCGGAGGGACAGTGCTGAGGGAGAGACATACTGTCGGAGGGACAGTACTGAGGGAGACGTACTGTCGGAGGGACAGTACTGAGCGAGACGTACTGTCGGAGGGACAGTACTGAGGGAGACGTACTGTCGGAGGGACAGTACTGAGGGAATGCCGCACTGTCGGAGGGGCATTACTGAGGGAGACGTACTGTCGGAGGGACAGTACTGAGGGAGTGCCGTACTGTCGGAGGGACAGTACTGAGGGAGACGAACTGTCGGAGGGACAGTACTGAGGGAGTGACGTACTGTCGGAGGGACAGTACTGAGGGAGTGACGTACTGTCGGAGGGACAGTACTGAGGGAGTGCCGTACTGTCGGAGGGACAGTACTGAGGGAGACGAACTGTCGGAGGGACAGTACTGAGGGAGTGCCGTACTGTCGGAGGGACAGTACTGAGGGAGACGTACTGTCGGAGGGGCAGTACTGAGGGAGACGTACTGTCGGAGGGGCAGTACTGAGGGAGTGCCGTACTGTCGGAGGGACAGTACTGAGGGAGACGTACTGTCGGAGGGACAGTACTGAGGGAGACGTACTGTCGGAGGGACAGTACTGAGGGAGACGCACTTTCGGAGGGACAGTACTGAGGGAGACGTACTGTCGGAGGGACAGTACTGAGGGAGACGTACTGTCGGAGGGGCAGTACTGAGGGAGACGTACTGTCGGAGGGACAGTACTGAGGGAGACGAACTGTCGGAGGGACAGTACTGAGGGAGACGTACTGTCGGAGGGACAGTACTGAGGGAGACGAACTGTCGGAGGGACAGTACTGAGGGAGACGTACTGTCGGAGGGGCAGTACTGAGGGAGTGCCGTACTGTCGGAGGGACAGTACTGAGGGAGACGTACTGTCGGAGGGGCAGTACTGAGGGAGACGTACTGTCGGAGGGGCAGTACTGAGGGAGTGCCGTACTGTCGGAGGGACAGTACTGAGGGAGTGCCGTACTGTCGGAGGGACAGTACTGAGGGAGTGCCGTACTGTCGGAGGGACAGTACTGAGGGAGTGACGTACTGTCGGAGTGACAGTACTGAGGGAGACGCACTTTCGGAGGGACAGTACTGAGGGAGACGTACTGTCGGAGGGACAGTACTGAGGGAGACGTACTGTTGGAGGGACAGTACTGAGGGAGACGTACTGTCGGAGGGGCAGTACTGAGGGAGTGACGTACTGTCGGAGTGACAGTACTGAGGGAGACGCACTTTCGGAGGGACAGTACTGAGGGAGACGTACTGTCGGAGGGGCAGTACTGAGGGAGACGTACTGTCGGAGGGGCAGTACTGAGGGAGACGTACTGTCGGAGGGGCAGTACTGAGGGAGACGTACTGTCGGAGGGACAGCACTGAGGGAGAGACGTACTGTCGGAGGGGCAGTACTGAGGGAGACGTACTGTCGGAGGGGCAGTACTGAGGGAGACGTACTGTTGGAGGGACAGTACTGAGGGAGACGTACTGTCGGAGGGGCAGTACTGAGGGAGACGTACTGTCGGAGGGACAGTACTGAGGGAGACTTACTGTCGGAGGGACAGTACTGAGGGAGACGTACTGTCGGAGGGGCAGTACTGAGGGAGACGTACTGTCGGAGGGACAGTACTGAGGGAGTGCCGCAGTGTCGGAGGGACAGTACTGAGGGAGACGTACTGTCGGAGGGGCAGTACTGAGGGAGACGTACTGTCGGAGGGACAGTACTGAGGGAGACTTACTGTCGGAGGGGCAGTACTGAGGGAGACGTACTGTCGGAGGGGCAGTACTGAGGGAGACGTACTGTCGGAGGGACAGTACTGAGGGAGACGTACTGTCGGAGGGGCAGTACTGAGGGAGACGTACTGTCGGAGGGGCAGTACTGAGGGAGACGTACTGTCGGAGGTACAGTACTGAGGGAGACGTACTGTCGGAGGGACAGTACTGACGGAGACGTACTGTCGGAGGGACAGTACTGAGGGAGACGTACTGTCGGAGGGACAGTACTGAGGGAGACGTACTGTCGGAGGGACAGTACTGAGGGAGTGCCTTACTGTCGGAGGGGCAGTACTGAGGGAGACGCACTGTCGGAGGGGCAGTACTGAGGGAGACGTACTGTCGGAGGGACAGTACTGATGGAGACGTACTGTCGGAGGGGCAGTACTGAGGGAGACGTACTGTCGGAGGGGCAGTACTGAGGGAGACGTACTGTTGAGGGGCAGTACTGAGGGAGTGCCGCACTGACGGAGGGGCAGTACTGAGGGAGACGTACTGTCGGAGGGACAGTACTGAGGGAGTGCCGCACTGTCGGAGGGGCAGTACTGAGGGAGACGTACTGTCGGAGGGGCAGTACTGAGGGAGTGCCATACTGTCGGAGGGGCAGTACTGAGGGAGACGTACTGTCGGAGGGGCAGTACTGAGGGAGACGTACTGTCGGAGGGGCAGTACTGAGGGAGTGCCGTACTGTCGGAGGGACAGTACTGAGGGAGACGTACTGTCGGAGGGACAGTACTGAGGGAGACGTACTGTCGGAGGGGCAGTACTGAGGGAGTGCCGTACTGTCGGAGGGGCAGTACTGAGGGAGTGCCGTACTGTCGGAGGGACAGTATTGAGGGAGTGCCATACTGTCGGATGGACAGTACTGAGGGAGTGCCGTACTGTCGGAGGGGCAGTACTGAGGGAGACATACTGTCGGAGGGACAGTACTGAGGGAGACGTACTGTCGGAGGGGCAGTACTGAGGGAGACGTACTGTCGGAGGGACAGTACTGAGGGAGTGCCGCACTGTCGGAGGGGCAGTACTGAGGGAGTGCCGCACTGTCGGAGGGGCAGTACTGAGGGAGACGTACTGTCGGAGGGACAGTACTGAGGGAGACGTACTGTCGGAGGGACAATACTGAGGGAGACGTACTGTCGGAGGGGCATTACTGAGAGAGACGTTCTGTCGGAGGGACAGTACTGAGGGAGACGTACTGTCGGAGGGACAGTACTGAGGGAGTGCCGTACTGTCGGAGGGACAGTAGTGAGGGAGAGACGTACTGTCGGAGGGACAGTACTGAGGGAGACGTACTGTCGGAGGGACAGTACTGAGGGAGAGACGTACTGTCGGAGGGACAGTACTGAGGGAGTGCCGTACTGTCGGAGGGACAGTAGTGAGGGAGAGACGTACTGTCGGAGGGACAGTACTGAGGGAGACATACCGTCAGAGGGACAGCACTGAGGGAGACTTACTGTCGGAGGGGCAGTACTGAGGGAGACGTACTGTCGGAGGGGCAGTACTGAGGGAGACGTACTGTCGGAGGGACAGTACTGAGGGAGACGTTCTGTCGGAGGGACAGTACTGAGGGAGACGTACTGTCGGAGGGGCAGTACTGAGGGAGACGTACTGTCGGAGGGACAGTACTGAGGGAGACGTTCTGTCGGAGGAGCAGTAGTGAGGGAGACGTACTGTCGGAGGTGCAGTAGTGAGGGAGACGTACTGTCGGAGGGACAGTACTGAGGGAGTGCTGCACTGTCGGTGTGACAGTACTGAGGGAGACGTACTGTCGGAGGGGCAGTACTGAGGGAGACGTACTGTCGGAGGGACAGTACTGAGGGAGACGTACTGTCGGAGGGGCAGTACTGAGGGAGACGTACTGTCGGAGGGACAGTACTGAGGGAGACGTACTGTCGGAGGGACAATACTGAGGGAGACGTACTGTCGGAGGGACAGTACTGAGGGAGACGTACTGTCGGAGGGACAGTACTGAGGGAGACGTACTGTCGGAGGGGCAGTTCTGAGGGAGACGTACTGTCGGAGGGACAGTACTGAGGGAGACGTACTGTCGGAGGGACAGTACTGAGGGAGTGACGTACTGTCGGAGGGACAGTAGTGAGGGAGAAGTACTGTCGGAGGGGCAGTGCTGAGGGAGTGACGTACTGTCGGAGGGACAGTAGTGAGGGAGAAGTACTGTCGGAGGGACAGTACTGAGGGAGTGACGTACTGTCGGAGGGGCATTACTGAGGGAGACGTACTGTCGGAGGGGCATTACTGAGGGAGACGTTCTGTCGGAGGGACAGTACTGAGGGAGTGACGTACTGTCGGAGGGACAGTAGTGAGGGAGAAGTACTGTCGGAGGGGCAGTACTGAGGGAGACGTACTGTCGGAGGGACAGTAGTGAGGGAGAAGTACTGTCGGAGGGGCAGTGCTGAGGGAGTGACGTACTGTCGGAGGGACAGTACTGAGGGAGACTTACTGTCGGAGGGGCAGTAGTGAGGGAGAAGTACTGTCGGAGGGGCAGTACTGACGGAGTGCTGCACTGTTGGAGGGGCAGTACTGAGGGAGTGCCGTACTGTGGGAGGGACAGTACTGAGGGAGACTTACTGTCGGAGGGGAAGTACTGAGGGAGACGTACTGTCGGAGGGGCAGTACTGAGGGAGACGTACTGTCGGAGGGACAGTACTGAGGGAGACGTACTGTCGGAGGGGCAGTACTGAGGGAGACGTACTGTCGGAGGGACAGTACTGAGGGAGACGTACTGTGGGAGGGACAGTACTGAGGGAGACGTACTGTCGGAGGGGCAGTACTGAGGGAGACGTACTGTCGGAGGGGCAGTACTGAGGGAGACATTCTGTCTGAGGGGCAGTACTGAGGGAGACGTACAGTCGGAGGGGCAGTACTGAGGGAGACGTACTGTCGGAGGGACAGTACTGAGGGAGACGTAATGTCGGAGGGACAGTACTGAGGGAGACGTACTGTCGGAGGGACAGTACTGAGGGAGACGTACTGTCGGAGGGACAGTACTGAGGGAGACGTACTGTCGGAGGGACAGTACTGAGGGAGACGTACTGTCGGAGGGACAGTACTGAGGGAGACGTACTGTCGGAGGGACAGTACTGAGGGAGTGCCGCACTGTCGGAGGGACAGTACTGAGGGAGACGTACTGTCGGAGGGACAGTACTGAGGGAGTGCCGCACTGTCGGAGGGACAGTACTGAGGGAGTGCCGTACTGTCGGAGGGTCAGTGCTGAGTGAGTGCCGCACTGTCGGAGGGACAGTACTGAGGGAGACGTACTGTCGGAGGGTCAGTGCTGAGTGAGTGCTGCACTGTCGGAGGGGCAGTACTGAGGGAGACGTACTGTCGGAGGGGCAGTACTGAGGGAGACGTACTGTCAGAGGGACAGTACTGAGGGAGACGTACTGTCAGAGGGACAGTACTGAGGGAGTGCTGCACTGTCGGAGGGGCAGTACTGAGGGAGACGTACTGTCGGAGGGACAGTACTGAGGGAGTGCCGCACTGTCGGAGGGGCAGTACTGAGGGAGATGTACTGTCAGAGGGACAGTACTGAGGGAGACGTACTGTCGGAGGGACAGTACTGAGGGAGGCGTACTGTCGGAGGGACAGTACTGAGGGAGAGACGTACTGTCGGAGTGACAATACTGAGGGAGATGTACTGTCGGAGGGGCAGTACTGAGGGAGACGTACTGTCAGAGGGACAGTACTGAGGGAGACGTACTGTCGGAGGGACAGTACTGAGGGAGACGTACTGTCGGAGGGAAAGTGCTGAGGGAGACGTACTGTCAGAGGGACAGTACTGAGGGAGACGTACTGTCAGAGGGACAGTACTGAGGGAGACGTACTGTCGGAGGGACAGTACTGAGGGAGTGCCGCACTGTCGGAGGGGCAGTACTGAGGGAGACGTACTGTTGGATGGACAGTACTGAGGGAGACGTACTGTCGGAGGGGCAGTACTGAGGGAGACGTACTGTCGGAGGGGCAGTACTGAGGGAGACGTACTGTCGGAGGGGCAGTACTGAGGGAGTGCCGCACTGTCGGAGGGGCAGTACTGAGGGAGTGCTGCACTGTCGGAGGGGCAGTACTGAGGGAGATGTACTGTCGGAGGGGCAGTACTGAGGGAGACGTACTGTCGGAGGGGCAGTACTGAGGGAGAGGTACTGTCGGAGGGGCAGTACTGAGGGAGACATACTGTCGGAGGGGCAGTACTGAGGGAGAGGTACTGTCGGAGGGACAGTACTGAGGGAGACGTACTGTCGGAGTGACAATACTGAGGGAGATGTACTGTCGGAGGGACAGTGCTGAGGGAGACGTACTGTCAGAGGGACAGTACTGAGGGAGACGTACTGTCGGAGGGACAGTACTGAGGGAGACGTACTGTCAGAGGGACAGTACTGAGGGAGTGCCGCACTGTCGGAGGGGCAGTACTGAGGGAGACGTACTGTTGGAGGGGCAGTACTGAGGGAGACGTACTGTCGGAGGGACAGTACTGAGGGAGACGTACTGTCAGAGGGACAGTACTGAGGGAGTGCCGCACTGTCGGAGGGGCAGTACTGAGGGAGACGTACTGTTGGAGGGGCAGTACTGAGGGAGACGTACTGTCGGAGGGACAGTACTGAGGGAGTGCAGCACTGTCGGAGGGGCAGTACTGAGGGAGACGTACTGTCGGAGGGGCAGTACTGAGGGAGACGTACTGTCGGAGTGACAATACTGAGGGAGATGTACTGTCGGAGGGGCAGTACTGAGGGAGACGTACTGTCGGAGGGGCAGTACTGAGGGAGAGACGTACTGTCGGAGGGGCAGTACTGAGGGAGACGTACTGTCAGAGGGACAGTACTGAGGGAGACGTACTGTCGGAGGGGCAGTACTGAGGGAGACGTACTGTCGGAGGGACAGTACTGAGGAAGAGACGTACTGTCGGAGGGGCAGTACTGAGGGAGACGTACTGTCGGAGGGGCAGTACTGAGGGAGACGTACTGTCTGAGGGGCAGTACTGAGGGAGACGTACTGTCGGAGGGGCAGTACTGAGGGAGACGTACTGTCGGAGGGACAGTACTGAGGGAGACGTACTGTCGGAGGGGCAGTACTGAGGGAGACGTACTGTCGGAGGGGCAGTACTGAGGGAGTGCCGCACTGTCGGAGGGGCAGTACTGAGGGAGACGTACTGTTGAGGGGCAGTACTGAGGGAGTGACGTACTGTCGGAGGGACAGTACTGAGGGAGTGCCATACTGTCGGAGGGACAGTACTGAGGGAGACGTACTGTCGGAGGGACAGTGCTGAGGGAGAGACGTACTGTCGGAGGGGCAGTACTGAGGGAGACGTACTGTCGGAGGGACAGTGCTGAGGGAGAGACATACTGTCGGAGGGACAGTACTGAGGGAGACGTACTGTCGGAGGGACAGTACTGAGCGAGACGTACTGTCGGAGGGACAGTACTGAGGGAGACGTACTGTCGGAGGGACAGTACTGAGGGAATGCCGCACTGTCGGAGGGGCATTACTGAGGGAGACGTACTGTCGGAGGGACAGTACTGAGGGAGTGCCGTACTGTCGGAGGGACAGTACTGAGGGAGTGCCGCACTGTCGGAGGGGCATTACTGAGGGAGACGTACTGTCGGAGGGACAGTACTGAGGGAGTGCCGTACTGTCGGAGGGACAGTACTGAGGGAGACGAACTGTCGGAGGGACAGTACTGAGGGAGTGACGTACTGTCGGAGGGACAGTACTGAGGGAGTGACGTACTGTCGGAGGGACAGTACTGAGGGAGTGCCGTACTGTCGGAGGGACAGTACTGAGGGAGACGAACTGTCGGAGGGACAGTACTGAGGGAGTGCCGTACTGTCGGAGGGACAGTACTGAGGGAGACGTACTGTCGGAGGGGCAGTACTGAGGGAGACGTACTGTCGGAGGGGCAGTACTGAGGGAGTGCCGTACTGTCGGAGGGACAGTACTGAGGGAGACGTACTGTCGGAGGGACAGTACTGAGGGAGACGTACTGTCGGAGGGACAGTACTGAGGGAGACGCACTTTCGGAGGGACAGTACTGAGGGAGACGTACTGTCGGAGGGACAGTACTGAGGGAGACGTACTGTCGGAGGGGCAGTACTGAGGGAGACGTACTGTCGGAGGGACAGTACTGAGGGAGACGAACTGTCGGAGGGACAGTACTGAGGGAGACGTACTGTCGGAGGGACAGTACTGAGGGAGACGAACTGTCGGAGGGACAGTACTGAGGGAGATGTACTGTCGGAGGGACAGTACTGAGGGAGTGCCGTACTGTCGGAGGGACAGTACTGAGGGAGACGAACTGTCGGAGGGACAGTACTGAGGGAGACGTACTGTCGGAGGGGCAGTACTGAGGGAGTGCCGTACTGTCGGAGGGACAGTACTGAGGGAGACGTACTGTCGGAGGGGCAGTACTGAGGGAGACGTACTGTCGGAGGGGCAGTACTGAGGGAGTGCCGTACTGTCGGAGGGACAGTACTGAGGGAGTGCCGTACTGTCGGAGGGACAGTACTGAGGGAGTGCCGTACTGTCGGAGGGACAGTACTGAGGGAGTGACGTACTGTCGGAGTGACAGTACTGAGGGAGACGCACTTTCGGAGGGACAGTACTGAGGGAGACGTACTGTCGGAGGGACAGTACTGAGGGAGACGTACTGTTGGAGGGACAGTACTGAGGGAGACGTACTGTCGGAGGGGCAGTACTGAGGGAGTGACGTACTGTCGGAGTGACAGTACTGAGGGAGACGCACTTTCGGAGGGACAGTACTGAGGGAGACGTACTGTCGGAGGGGCAGTACTGAGGGAGACGTACTGTCGGAGGGGCAGTACTGAGGGAGACGTACTGTCGGAGGGGCAGTACTGAGGGAGACGTACTGTCGGAGGGACAGCACTGAGGGAGAGACGTACTGTCGGAGGGGCAGTACTGAGGGAGACGTACTGTCGGAGGGGCAGTACTGAGGGAGACGTACTGTTGGAGGGACAGTACTGAGGGAGACGTACTGTCGGAGGGGCAGTACTGAGGGAGACGTACTGTCGGAGGGGCAGTACTGAGGGAGACGTACTGTCGGAGGGACAGTACTGAGGGAGACTTACTGTCGGAGGGACAGTACTGAGGGAGACGTACTGTCGGAGGGGCAGTACTGAGGGAGACGTACTGTCGGAGGGACAGTACTGAGGGAGTGCCGCAGTGTCGGAGGGACAGTACTGAGGGAGACGTACTGTCGGAGGGGCAGTACTGAGGGAGACGTACTGTCGGAGGGACAGTACTGAGGGAGACTTACTGTCGGAGGGGCAGTACTGAGGGAGACGTACTGTCGGAGGGGCAGTACTGAGGGAGACGTACTGTCGGAGGGACAGTACTGAGGGAGACGTACTGTCGGAGGGGCAGTACTGAGGGAGACGTACTGTCGGAGGGGCAGTACTGAGGGAGACGTACTGTCGGAGGTACAGTACTGAGGGAGACGTACTGTCGGAGGGACAGTACTGACGGAGACGTACTGTCGGAGGGACAGTACTGAGGGAGACGTACTGTCGGAGGGACAGTACTGAGGGAGACGTACTGTCGGAGGGACAGTACTGAGGGAGTGCCTTACTGTCGGAGGGGCAGTACTGAGGGAGACGCACTGTCGGAGGGGCAGTACTGAGGGAGACGTACTGTCGGAGGGACAGTACTGATGGAGACGTACTGTCGGAGGGACAGTACTGAGGGAGACGTACTGTCGGAGGGACAGTACTGATGGAGACGTACTGTCGGAGGGACAGTACTGAGGGAGACGTACTGTCGGAGGGGCAGTACTGAGGGAGACGTACTGTTGAGGGGCAGTACTGAGGGAGACGTACTGTTGAGGGGCAGTACTGAGGGAGTGCCGCACTGTCGGAGGGGCAGTACTGAGGGAGACGTACTGTCGGAGGGGCAGTACTGAGGGAGTGCCATACTGTCGGAGGGGCAGTACTGAGGGAGACGTACTGTCGGAGGGGCAGTACTGAGGGA
>NW_027253556.1:0-14569 GCF_044704955.1 Pristiophorus japonicus | reverse complement strand
CTCCCTCCCCTCTCCTCCTCCCCCACTCCTCCTCCTCTCCCTCCCTCCCCTCTCCTCCTCCCCCCCCTCCTCCTCTCCCTCCCATCTCTCTCCTCTCACTCCCCCCCTCCTCCTCTCCCCTCTCTCCTCCCCCCTCCTCTCCCCTCCCCCCCCTCTCCCCCACTCCTCCTCTCCCCCCGCTCCTCTCTCCTTCCCCCTCCTCCTCCCCTCCTCCTCTCCCCTTCCCCCTCCTCTCTCTTCCTCCTCTCTCCTTCCCCCTCCTCTCTCCTTCCCCCTCCTCTCTCCTTCCTCCTTCTCCTCCCTCCTTCTCTCCTTCCTCCTTCTCCTCTCTCTCCTTCCCCCTCCTCCTCTCTCTCCACTCCCTCTCCCTCCCCCCAAACTCTCTCCTCCCCCCTCTCTCCCCTCCTCTCTCCTCCTCCGCCCCCCCCACGTCTCTCCTCCCGCCTTCTCTTCCTCCTCTCCCCCTCCTCCGCCCCCCCTCCACTCCTCCTCCTCCCCACCGCTCTCTCCTCCCCCCCCCCTCACCTCTCTCCCCCCCTTCTCCTCCTCCTCTCTCCTCCTCCGCCCTCCACTCCCTCTCCCTCCCCCCAAACTCTCTCCTCCCCCCTCTCTCCCCTCCTCTCTCCTCCTCCGCCCCCCCCACGTCTCTCCTCCCGCCTTCTCTTCCTCCTCTCCCCCTCCTCCGCCCCCCTCCACTCCTCCTCCTCCCCACCGCTCTCTCCTCCCCCCCTCCTCCCCTCCTCTCCCCCCCTTCTCCTCCTCCTCCTCACCCCTCCCTCCACCCCTCTCCTCCTCCCCCCCTCCTTCCTCTTCCTGCCCCCTCTCTCTCCTCCTCCCCAGCCCCTCCCCCCTCCCCTCTCCTCCTCCACCCCCTCCTCTCTCCTCCTCCCCCTCCCCTCTCCTCTCCACCCCCCTCCTCTCTCCTCCTCCACCCCCTCCTCTCTCCTCCTCCACCCCCTCCTCTCTCCTCCCCCTCTCTCCTCCTCCTTCCCCCCTCCTCCTCCTTCCCCTCTCTCCTCCTCTCCCTCCCCCTCTTTCTCCTCCCCCTCCCCTTCCCCCCTCTCTCTACCTGCCATTCTGAAAAGGACTCTCTGCTTCCTGTCTGCCAACCAGTTCTCTATCCACGTCAGTACATTACCCCCAATAACATGTGCTTTAATTTTGCACACTAATCTCTTATGTGGGACCTTGTCAAAAGCCTTTTGAAAGTCCAAATACACCACATCCACTGGCTCCCTCTTGTCCACTCTACTAGTTACATCCTCAAAAAATTCCAGAAGATTTGTCAAGCATGATTTCCCTTTCATAAGTCCATGCTAACTTCCTGTCACTGCTTTCCAAATGCGCTGCTATTACATCTTTAACAATTGATTCCAACATTGTCCCCACCACCGATATCAGGCTGACCGGTTTACAATTCCCTGTTTTCTCTCTCCCTCCTTTTTTAAAAAGTGTGGTTACATTAGCTACCCTCCAATCCATAGCAAATGATCCAGAGTTGATAGAATGTTGGAAAATGACCACCAATGCATCCACTATTTCTAGGGCCACTTCCTTAAGTACTCTGGGATGCAGACTATCAGGCCCTGGGGATTTATCGGCCTTCAATCCCATCAATTTTCCTAACACAATTTCCTGACTAATAAGGATTTCCTTTAGTTTCTCCTTCTCACTAGACCCTCGGTCCCCTAGTATTTCCGGAAGGTTATTTGTGTCTTCCTTTGTGAAGGCAGAACCAAAGCATTTGTTCAATTGGTCTGCTATTTCTTTGTTCCCCATTATAAATTTACCTGATTCTGACTGTAAGGGACCTACATTTGTCTTCACTAATCTTTTTCTCTTCACATATCTGTAGAAGCTTTTGCAGTCAGTTTTTATGTTCCCTGCAAGCTTACTCTCATATTCTATTTTCCCCCTCCTAATTAAACCCTTTGTCCTCCTCTGCTGAATTCTAAATTTCTCCCAGTCCTCAGGTTTGCTGCTTTTTTTGGCCAATTTATATGCCTCTTCCTTGGATTTAACACTATCCCTAATTTCCCTTGTAAGCCACGGTTGAGCTACCTTCTCCGTTTTATTTTTTCTCGATTACCATTCTCTGCTCCAATATATCAGGTCTCACTTCATAACAGGTGAGTTTGAAAGACAGCGGAAACAAGCAGGAAAAAGGGCAAAAAAACAAATTTAAAGCTCTTTGTCTAAATGCACATAGCATGCGTAATAAAATAGATGAGTTGACGGCACAATTAGATACAAATGGGTATGATCTGATAGCCATTACTGAGACGTGGTTGCAAGGTGACCAGCACTGGGAACTAAATATTCAGGGGTATTTGACAATTCGGAAGGACAGAAAGGAAAAGGAGCTGGGATCAGTGAGTTAGTGAGAAACGATATTGGCTCAGAGTCAAGATATTGAAACAGTTTGGGTGAAGATAAGGAATAATAAAGGGAAAAAGTCGCTGGTAGGCATAGTCTATAAGCATCCTAACAGTAGCTACACTGTTGGACGGAGTATAAATCAAGAAATAATGGAGGCTTGTAATAAAGGAACTGCAATAATCATGGGTGATTTTAACCTTCATAATGATTGGATAAAGCAAATTGGCCAGGGTAGCCTTGAGGAAGATCATAGTGTATCCGGGATAGTTTACTTGAACAGTAAGTTGCGGAACCAACCAGGGAGCAGGCAATCTTAGATCTAGTGCTGTGTAATGAAGCAGGATTAATAAATGATCTCGTAGTAAAAGATCCTCTAAGAATGAGTGACCATAATATGGTTGAATTTCAAATTCAATTGGAAGATGAGAAAGTTGATTGTAAAACCAGGATCCTAACCTTAAATAAAGTAGACTACAAAGATATGAGGGCAGAGTTGGCTAAAGTAGACTGAGAAAACAGACTAAAGAATGGGACGGTTGATGAGCAGTGGCTGGGTCATTGAATATATTTAAGGTGGAGATAGACAGATTTTTGAGCGATGAGAACATAAGAACATAAAAAATAGCAGGAGTAGGTCATACGGCCGCTCGAGCCTGCTCCGCCATTCAAACGATCATGGCTGATCTGATCATGGGCTCAGCTCCACTTCCCTGCCCACTCCCCATAACACCTTATCCCCTTATCGTTGAAGAAACTGTCTATTTCTGTCTTAAATTTATTCAATGTCCCAGCTTCCACAGTTCTCTGAAGCAGTGAATTCCACAGATTCACAACCCTCAGGAGAAATTTCTCCTCATTTCGGTTCTAAATAGGCGGCCCCTTATTCTAAGATCATGCCCTCTAGTTCTAGTCTCCCCCATCAGTGGAAACATCCTCTGTGCATCCACCTTGTCAAGCCCCCTCATAATCTTATATGTTTCGATAAGATCACCTCTCATTCTTCTGAATTCCAAAGAGTAGAGGCCCAGCCTACTCAACCTTTCCTCATAAGTCAACCCCCTCATCCCCGGAATCAACCTAGTGAACCTTCTCTGAACTGTCTCCAAAGCAAGCACATCCCTTCGTAAATATAGAAACCAAAACTGCAAGCAGTATTCCAGGTGTGGCCTCACCAATACCCTGTACAGCTGTAACAAGACTTCCCTGCTTTTATACTCCATCCCCTTTGCAATAAAAGCCAAGATTCCATTGGCCTTCCTGATCACTTGCTGTACCTGCATACTATCCTTCTGTGTTTCATGCACAAGTACCCCCAGATCTCGCTGTACTGCAGCACTTGCAATCTTTCTCCATTTAAATAATAACTTGCTCTTTGATTTTTTCTGCCAAAGTGCATGACCTCACACTTTCCAACATTATACTGCATCTGCCAAATTTTTGCCCACTCACTTAACCTGTCTCTGTCCTTTTGCAGCTTTTTTATGTCCTCATCACAGTGCTTTTCCTCCCATCTTTGTATCGTCAGCAAACTTGACTACGTTACACTCGGTCCCTTCTTCCAAGTTGCTAATATAGATTGTAAATAGTTGGGGTCCCAGCACCAATCCCTGCAGCACCCCACTCATTACTGATTACCAACTCGAGAATGAACCATTTATCCCGACTCTCTGTTTTCTGTTTGTTATCCATGCTAATATATTACCCTCAACCCAGTGAACTTTTATCTTGTGCAGTAACCTTTTGTGTGGTACCTTGTCAAATGCCTTCTGGAAGTACAAAAACACCACATCCATTGGTTCCCCTTTATCCACCCTCTTCGTTACATCCTCAAAGAACTCAGGCAAATTTGTCAAACATGACTTCCCCTTCATAAATCCATGCTGACTCAGCCTGGCCAAATTTTGCTTTTCCAAATGTCCTGTTATTGCTTCTTTACTAATGGACTCCAACATTTTCCCAACAATAGATGTTAGGCTAACTGGTCTATAGTTTCCTGCTTTTTGTCTGCCTCCTTTTTGGAATAGGGGCATTACATTTGCAGTTTTCCAATCTGCTGGGACCTCCCCAGAATGCAGGGAATTTTGGTAAATTACAACCAATGCATTCACAATCCCTGCCTCTACTTCTCTTAAGACCATAGGATGCAAGTCATCAGGTCCAGGAGATTTATCTGCCTTTAGTCGCATTATTTTACTGAGTACCACCTCCTTAGTGATTGTGATTGTGTTAAGTTTCTCCCCCCCCCGCCCCATAGCCCCTTGACTATCCACTGTTGGAATATTATCAGTGTCCTCTACCGTAAAGAATGATACAAGATACTTGTTTAGAGTTTCTGCCATCTCCATGTCCCCCATTACTAATTCCCCGGTCTCGTCCTTTTAAGGGACCAACATTTACTTTAGCCATTCTTTCTTTTTATATACCTATAGAAACTCTTGCTATCTGTTTTTATATGTTGTGCTAGTTTACTTTCAAAGTCGATCTTCCCTTTCTTAATCATTTTTTTTTTTTTAAGTCATTCTTTGCTGGCTTTTAAAAGCTTGCCAATCTTCTGTCTTCCCACTAGTTTTGGCCACTTTGTATGCCCTTGTTTTTAAATCGGATACCGTCCTTTATTTTTTTAGTTAGCCACGGATGGCTTTCTTTTCTCTTGCACCCTTTCCTCCTTACTGGAATATATTTTTCTTGAGTTGTGAAAGATCTCTTTAAATGTACACCAATGTTCATCAAACATCCTACACTTCAATCTGTTTTCCCAGTCCACTTTAGCCAACTCTGCCCTCATACCTTCATAATCTCGGTCATGTATCCTACATGGCTACTGTTGGTACTATCTCAAGGTAGACAAGTCCCCTGGTCCTGATGAAATGCATCCCAGGGTATTAAAAGAGATGGCGGAAGTTATAGCAGATGCATTCGTTCTAATCTACCAAAATTCTCTGGACTCTGGGGAGGTGCCAGCGGATTGGAAAGCAGCTAATGTAACGCCTCTGTTTAAAAAAGGGGGCAGACAAAAGGCAGGTTACTATAGGCCAGTTAGTTTAACATCTGTAGTGGGGAAAATGCTTGAAGCCATCATTAAGGAAGAAATAGCAGGACATCTAGATAGGAATAGTGCAATCAAGCAGACGCAACATGGATTCATGAAGGGGAAATCATGTTTAACTAATTTACTGGAATTCTTTGAGGATATAACGAGCATGGTTGATAGAGGTGTACCGTATTTAGATTTCCAAAAGGCATTCAATAAGGTGCCACACAAAAGGTTACTGCAGAAGATAAAGGTACGCGGAGTCAGAGGAAATGTATTAGCATGGATAGAGAATTGGCTGGCTAACAGAAAGCAGAGAGTCGGGATAAATGGGTCCTTTTCGGGTTGGAAATCAGTGGTTAGTGGTGTGCCACAGGGATCGGTGCTGGGACCACAACTGTTTACAATATACATAGATGACCTGGAAGAGGGGACAGAGTGTAGTGTAACAAAATTTGCAGATGACACAAAGATTAGTGGGAAAGCGGGTTGTGTAGAGGACACAGAGAGGCTGCAAAGAGATTTGGATAGGTTGAGCGAATGGGCTAAGGTTTGGCAGATGGAAGACAATATCGGAAAGTGTGAGGTCATCCACCTTGGGAAAAAAAAACAGTAAAAGGGAATATTATTTGAATGGGGAGAAATTACAACATGCTGCGGTACAGAGGGACCTGGGGGTCCTTGTGCATGAAACTCTTTTTGGATTTGGGCATGAAACTCTTTTTGGAGTTCACCTGCAAAACATAAAACATTAAACGGTGCCACCCGACCTGGGTGACACTCCAGACATTTACAAGGCCCTTTTTTTCCCCCCCTTTTTTTTTGTTTTTTTTTGTGTTTTTCTTTTTTTTTTGTTTTTTTTTGGGCACTAAAATCACAATTTTTCCCCAGTGCCCCCTATAAAAGGGAAGGGGACACTAAAAGCACCGGCAATTAAAACAAATTAACTTTAAAACGTAAAATCAAATTAAAATTTGGTTGCCGGGCGTGATGATGCACTCCAGTCCCTCCGGTGCCCACCTCTCGCGGAAGGCCGCGAGCGTACCGGTGGACACCGCGTGCTCCATCTCCAAGGAGGATTTGGGCATGAATCCCAAAAAGTTAGTTTGCAGGTGCAACAGGTAATCAGGGAGGCGAATAGAATGTTGGCCTTCATTGCGAGAGGGATGGAGTACAAAAGCAGGGAGGTCCTGCTGCAACTGTATAAGGTATTGGTGAGGCCGCACCTGGAGTACTGCGTGCAGTTTTGGTCACCTTACTTAAGGAAGGATATACTAGCTTTAGAGAGGGTACAGAGACGATTCACTAGGCTGATTCTGGAGATGAGAGGGTTACCTTATGATGATAGATTGAGTAGATTGGGTCTTTACTCGTTGGAGTTCAGAAGGATGAGGGGTGATCTTGTAGAAACATTTAAAATAATGAAAGGGATAGACAAGATAGAGGCAGAGAGGTTGTTTCCACTGGTCGGGGAGACTAGAATTAGGGAGCACAGCCTCAAAATACGGGGGAGTCAATTTAAAACCGAGTTGAGAAGGAATTTCTTCTCCCAGAGGGTTGTGAATCTGTGGAATTCTCTGCCCAAGGAAGCAGTTGAGGCTAGCTCATTGAATGTATTCAAATCACAGATAGATAGATTTTTAACCAATAAGGGAATTAAGGGTTACGGGGAGTGGGTGGGTAAGTGGAGCTGAATCCACGGCCAGATCAGCCATGATCTTGTTGAATGGCGGAGCAGGCTCGAGGGGCTAGATGGCTTACTCCTGTTCCTAATTCTTATGTTCTTATGCCACCAGAGGGCACAGCAGTGAGATACTCGCAGGTTACCTGTACAGGTGTGCCTGGCCTAGTATTAACTCTGGAGTTAACTAATAAAGGACTACGGTCACTACTGTTCAAGTACAACACACTACCTCGTGGAGTCATTACTAGAGCATCTAAGGACATTGCAGTCTCCTTTATTTAAGGGAGTAAAGGGTTATGGGGAGCGGGCAGGGAAATGGAGCCGAATCCATGATCAGGTCAGCCATGATCTTATTGAATGGCGGAGCAGGCTCAAGGGGCCAAATGGCCTATTCCTGCTCCTATTTCTTATGTTGTTATAATCCTGGTCAATTTATGCTGTATGCTCTCTGTGGCTTTAATGTCCTATTTATAATGGGGCACCCAAAACTGTACACAGTACTATAGCGGTGAAATAACCAATGTTTCTTACAAATTTCTCACTTCTCTCCACAAATGCTGACAGATCTGCTGAGTGCTTCCAGTATTTTATGTTTTTGTTTCAGAATTCCAATATCTGTCATTTTTTTTGTGATTTTTGGCCACAGCTACTCAGTTTGTTGCAGTCTCTGAAATCAACAATGACGTGCAGATTTTAACTGGGTGGGCGAGAGTCATGCGGACGAGGACTGATGCAGACAGCAAACGAACCGGACTTGCACAGTGTAAGGCTCGGGAGATTTTAACCCCCAGTTCTCATCTGCATTGGCATCCGCCAGTCTCTTATCCAAACTTGGCGGGAACTGGATATTGGGCGGCAGGAGGCCACCACTGGGGATCTGAAGGAAAAGTTGCTGGCACTCAAGTAAATGGTTCTGATGGGAAGGGATGTCCCAGGGCAGGGAAAGCCTACGGTCTCCTTGTGGGGTCCCAGAAGAACACTCCTCTCGACTCACAGGAAACTAAAATCTACAAACAAATATAAAATCCTCTCAGTCGTGGCCTGGCATCCACCCGCAGGTCTCTGCTTCAAGTGGCAGTCACCATCGGAGCATTATCTGCATACTTAAAGTAGGAACCTGCTGCCTTCCGACAGGTGTCCCTCTCAGCTGCAAGAAAAGCAGATTAAGGCAGCGAGATTGATGCAACTAAATGCCACAAGCTATTTGAACTGCCTGGCCCCCTGGTTTCTGCCCTTTAGACTTTGTGCAGTGGCAAAAATGTAGCCTCACCCCAGTACGAAGATGAAATCTACAAAAGACCTTCCTCCAAAAGTCTGACAAATTATTGAATGGTGTGCAAAATATTTTCTGAAAATGATATTTTAGTCTTTTATTGACTGGTTCAATCTTTGTTCTTAAAAATATTTGTTCATAAAAATATTTGCATAAATTCGAGCTGTAACTTCATCCTCTGTAGAATTTGCTAGTGCTGTTGGGGAGAGATTAAACGAGCTTGGCAGGGGGATGGGAACCCAAGAACAAAGTCAATAAGGAAGGAAGTAAAGTTGAAATTTGAAAGCAAGAATGCAGAAAGTGAATCTGTAAGACAGAGGAAACAAGGGTTAGTAAGTAGTAATCAAGGAGGTCTTCCTGTGCCAAATGGTATATACTTAAATACAATGAGTATAGCGAATAAGGCGGATGAGCTGAGAGTACAGGCAGACACTTGGGAGTATGACACTATAGCCATTACAGAGACATGGTTGAAAGAGAGACAGGTTTGGCAGCTCAATATTCCTGGTTACAGGATTTTTAGACAGGACAGAGAGGGGAGTAAAAAAGGGAGGGGAGGGTGTAGTGTATGGAGAAAGAGTCAGACTGAACACTGAGCTCAAAATAAAGTGTGACAGTCTTTTATTGCAGATCTCCAGCGTGCCTCTCCAACCTGTGAAGTCTTCTTAAATACCTGCGCTCCCAAGGGATTATGGGATCCCTTGGGACTCCTGGGAATGAGTCCTCTGGTGGCTGTACAGAGTAAATACAAGTCCACATATATAACATTCCATCCCAAAGTCAATAGTGTAACTTTACAACGTGAGTCGATCTGGAGCCCTTCTTGCCCTGGTTGATCATCTCGGTGTGAAAGCTGGTGTTGTTGAATCATTTGTTGGGCCCTCGCTGGGCTGCTTTGCAGCTGGCCTTGCTGGGCTGCCTGGTGTGTTGGGCCCTGCAGAGCTGCTGTGGATGATGAGTTCTGCTTCGTGGTCAACCATGGTGCCGGTTGCCATTGGTGTGTATGTTGGGGGATCAAAAAAGGTAGGGTCCAAGGTGGGTTGCTCAGGATAGTCCGTGAATCTAAGTTTGATTTGGTCCCAGTGTTTCCAGTGAATGAGTCCATTTGAAAGTTTGACCCGAACAACCTGCTCCCCTCTTTGGCCACGACAGTGCCGGGAAGCCACTTGGGACTTTGTCCATAATTTAATACAAATACAGGGTCATTGATTTCAATCTCGCGTGACACATGGTACGCACTTTATTGAAGCCGCCTGCTCTCTACCTGTTCATGTCGATCCGGGTGAACTAACGAGAGCCGTGTCTTAAGTGCTCTTTTCATGAGTTCAGCAGGTGGGATCCCAGTGAGTGAGTGGGGTCTCGTGCAGTAGCTAAGCAGGACTCGGGATAGGCAAGTCTGCAGTGAGCCTTCAGTTACCCTCTTCAAGCCTTGCTTGATGGTTTGCACTGCTCTCTCTGCCTGACCATTGGACGCTGGTTTAAACAGGGCAGATGTGACATGTTTGATCCCGTTATGGGTCATGAATTCTTTGAACTCAGCACTGGTAAAACATGGCCCGTTGTCGCTCGCCAGGACATCGGGTAAGCCGTGAGTGGCAAACATGGCCATCAGGCTTTCAGTAGTGGCAGCGGACGTGCTCGCCGACATTATCTCACATTCAATCCACTTGGAGTACGCATCTACAACCACAAGGAACATTTTACCCAAGAATGGGCCTGCATAGTCGTCGTGTACCCTAGACCACGGTTTGGAGGGCCAAGCGGCGCCTCCCTGGATACATTGCTTAACTGCGAGCATGTATTACATCTGTGAACGCAGGACTCGGAGTCCGCATCGATACCGGGCCACCACACGTGGGATCAGGCTATCATTTTCATCATTATGATGCCTGGGTGGGTACTGTGGAGGTCATTGATGAAGGTATCTCTGCCCTTCTTGGGGACCACTATTCGATTGCCCCACAGAAGGCAGTCTGCCTGTATAAACATTTCATCTTTGCGCCGCTGGAACGGCTTTATCTCTTCCTGCATTTTCACTGGGACACTGGACCAGCTCCCGTGAAGCACACAGCTTTTGACTAGAGATAATAAGGGGTCCTGGCTTGTCAAGGTTTTGACCTGTCGGGCAATGACGGATGATTGCTCACTCTCAAATGCTTCCATAACCATGGCTAGATCTGCGGGCTGCGCCATTTCCACCCCCATGGTGGGCAATGGCAGCCTACTGAGAGCATCGCCGCAGTTTTCTGTGAGTGGCCTGTGGCGGATGGCGTAGTTGTATGCAGACATTGTGAGCGCCCATCTCTGGATGCGGGCCTATGCATTGGTATTGATCCCTTTACTCGCAGAAAACAGGAATATAAGTGGCTTATGGTCAGCTTCCAATTCGAATTTTAGCCCAAACAGGTATTCATGCATTTTCTTTACCTCATAGACACACGCTAACGCTTCTTTTTCAATCATGCTGTTGGCTCTCTCACCCTTAGACAGACTCCTGGATGCAGAAGCAACTGGTTGCAATTTCCCGAAATCATTAGCTTGTTGCAATACACACCCGACGCCATAGGATGACGAATCACATGCTTATACCAAACGCTTACATGGATCATACAACACAAGTAATTTGTTTGAGTATAACAATTTTCTCCCTTTTACAAAAGCATTTTCTTGGCTTTTGCCCCAAACCCATTCCCCCCCTTTTCGAAGTAAGACATGTAGTGGCTCTAGCAGTGTGCTGAGACCCGGTAAGAAGTTACCAAAGTAGTTCAAGAGTCCCAGAAATGACCGCAGCTCCGTCACGTTCTGTGGCCTCTGTGCATTCTCGATTGCCTCCGTCTTCATGTTGGTGGGCCTGATGCCGTCCGCCGCAATCCTCCTTCCCAAGAACTCCACTTCAGGCGCCAGGAAAACGCACTTCAAGCGTTTTAACCTGAGCCCCACGCGGTTGAGTCGACTAAGAACCTCCTCCAGGTTCTGCAGGTGCTCGACTGTGTTTAGACTTGTGACCAAGATGTCGTCCTGGAAGACCAGGGTGTGCGGGACCGACTTCAGTAAACTTTCTATGTTTCTTTGGAATATCACCGCCGCTGATCGGATTCCAAAAGGGCATCTGTTATAAACAAAAAGATCTTTGTGCGTGTTGATGCAGGTGAGGGCCTTCGATGATTCCTCCAGTTCCTGCGTCATGTAGGCGGAAGTCAGATCCAGCTTCGTGAACGTCTTTCCTGCCGCCAGCATTGCAAAGAGGTCGTCGGCCTTTGATAGTGGGTATTGGTCCTGCAGGGAGAAACGATTGATAGTTACTTTGTAATCAGCAGATTCTGACGGTGCCATCTCCCTTGAGAACTGGGACAATAGGACTGGCCCACTCGCTGAGCTCGATCGGTGAAATGATGACCTCTGCCCTCTCGTTGCAGCCGGTCTAGCTCGATCTCTACCCTTTCTCTCATCATGTACGGTACCACTCTCGCCTTGTGATGGATGGGTCGCGCCCCCGGAATTAGGTAGATCTGCACTTTTGCTCCTTGGAAACGATGATCACCCCCGCAGCGCCAACAAGATGTTAATGGCCTTGCATTCATCACCCTTGATGGTGGACTCAGTCATCTGCGGACGTGCAGCTGCAGGTATGTGTGACCTGCCCTGTACATTACGATTCGAAAACATCATCACTTTGTTCACAGTAATTGTAGCAGCACTCGTGTGCTGAGAGATTTGCTTCGTATTGTCACTGGTGGCAATGAACGCCTGGGCTATCGCTATGGCCTTACTCAAGGTTGGGGTCTCTACAGTCAAAAGTTTGCGAAGCATGGTTTCGTGGCCAATGCCAAGTACAAAAAAGTCTCGGAGTATGTGCTCCAAATGTCCTTCAAATTCACAATGTCTTGCAAGGCGTCTTAGCTCGGCAACATAACTTGCCACTTCCTAGCCTTCAGACCTTCTGTAGGTATAGCACCAGTACCTCGCCATCAGAACGCGTTCGTTCGGGTTCACATGCTCTTGGATCAGTGTGCACAAATATGAGACTGGATCAACTGGGCCTTTATACACTGGAGTTTAGAAAGATGAGAGGGGATCTCATAGAAACGTACAATATTCTGACGGGACGGGACAGGTTAGATGCGGGAAGAATGTTCCCGATGTTGGGGAAGTCCAGAACCAGGGGACACAGTCTTAGGATAAGGGGTAGGCCATTTAGGACTGAGATGAGGAGAAACTTCTTCACTCAGAGAGTTGTTAACCTGTGGAATTCCCTGCCGCAGAGAGTTGTTGATGCCAGTTCATTGGATATATTCAAGAGGGTGTTAGATGTGGCCCTTACGGCTAAAGGGATCAAGGGGTATGGAGAGAAAGCGGGAAAGGGGTACTGAGGTGAATGATCAGCCATGATCATATTGAATGGTGGTGCAGGCTCGAAGGGCCGAATGGCCTACTCCTGCACCTATTTTCTATGTTTCTAAATCGTCGTACGATTTCTCCGTGGGTTTCGCTGGAGTGAGCAGGTTCTTCATGAGGCTAGTTGTTGGTGCCCCACAGACAGTGAGGATGATCGCCCTTCGTTTGGCAGCGCTCTCTTCCACATCTAACTTGTTAGCCACGAAGTATTGGTCGAGTCGCTCCACAAAAGTTTCCCAATCATCTCTGAAAATTTCTCCAGGATGCCCACTGTTCTCTGCATCTTTTGGTTCACTATCTGTATCTTATCGCCAGTTGTTGTGTATGGAGAAAGAGTCAGACTGAACACTGTGAGCTCAAGGTAAAGTGTGACCTTGGTCTTTTATTGCAGGTCTCCAGAATGCCTCTCCAACCTGTGAAGCCTCCTTAAATATCTGTGCTCCCAAGGGATTATGCGATCCCTTGGGATTCCAGGGGATGAGCCCTCTGGTGGCTGTACAGAGTAAATACAAGTCCATATATGTAACAGTATTGATTAAAGAAACTATTATAGCTGTGAGAAGGGATATGATGTTATAGGGATCATCAAATGAGGCCATATGGGTCGAACTGAAAAATAAAACAGGGGCGATCTCACTGCTGTGTGTATATTATAGACCACCAAACAGTGGGAGGGAGATAGAAGAGCAAATATGTTGGCAAATTACTATGAAGTCCAAAAACCATAGGGTAGTAATAGTAGGGGATTTCAACTATCCTAATATTGATTGGGACAAATATAGTGTGAAGGATATCGAGGGTGCTGGATTCCTAAAATGCATTCAAGAGAACTTTTTTAGTCAGTATGTTACAAGCCCAATACGGGAGGAGGTGGTTCTGGATTTAGTTTTAGGGAATGAAGCTGGGCAGGTGGAAGGGGCATCAGTGGGAGAGCACTTGGGTGCCAGTAACTATGAGGTCAAGTTTCGGGCCGCACCTAGAACAGCGCAGAACCTCGAGCCACGCCTGATTTCCGTGCTCAAAACCGCGCCGAAAACTTACCTCGGTCTTCTCCACTCCCTCAGGTCGATCCAGGCTCTCGGCGCCGCGCAGCACAAGTGTGGGGGGGGGGGGGGCCGGAGCCAGGTCCCGGCGCTGAAAACAGTACCGGGACTTCTGCACATGCGCGCACAGTGCTCCAGGTGCCTGAAACTGTGTGGGAGGGGCCCGAAGCACGCCACCCTGAGCCCTGGCTGAATGGGCTCACTGGGGCGGCGAAGATCGGACTGGATCTCGCTCCTCCAGCTCCTGCTCTGGCTGTGGCTCCGGCTCCCCCACCGTTCAGCTCACGCTCCCTCTGGCTCTCTCCCGCCCCCCAGCTCCTGCTCCGCTGCCTGCCACTCCCACCCCCCCGGCCAGCTCCCGCTCCGCTGCCTGCCGCTCCCCCCCCAGCTCCCGCTCCGCTGCCTGCCGCTCTCCCCTCCCCCCAGCTCCCGCTCTGCTCCCCGCCCCCTTCAGCTCCGGTCCGCTCCCTCTTCACGTCTTTGGCGGTGCCCACCCGCCCGGCATCTTGATGGGGCCGGGTCCCGCATGAAATCTTCGGCCCGGCTTCTTCTCGTTGGCCGGGGCCGTTCAGCCGCCCGCACCCACCCCCGCCTCTCCTCTCTCTCCCCCACGCCCCCCGCCCCTCTCCTCTCGCTCACTCACCCTCCCTCCCCGCACCTTTCTTCTACCCGCCTGTCCCCGCCCCACCCCTCTCCTCTCCCGCCCCCTCTCCTCCCCCCCCCACCCTCTCTCCTCTCCCCCACGCACCCCCCCTCGCTTTCCC